>NC_134705.1:25555770-25710770 GCF_043290135.1 Rhipicephalus microplus
GCAGGATGCGGTTATCTTTTCCAGAACGCCACAGTCGGCCTCGCCCACCAGAACTCCTACGTTACCCGGACTGCCGCACTCTCTCCTGAAGTTTTTGAAAGTTTACGGAACTCATCTAGAGCATAGAACCAATTGTGATTTTTGACATTTGTGACTTTTCAACTTCTCCTTGTTTACTTTTTCTTGTTCGTAATTCATGCCTTTTTTTCGGTTTCGGGGGGAGGGGGAACCATGTGACGTATGAAGTGATGGTTGGTATAGGCGGAGGAAAAGAAGTCAGAATAGAATAAACATGGCATATGAGCTAGGCCACGTCGCCCATTCATCATAGCGTCACATATGTATAGTCAAGAATTTCTTCTGCGGATTCAGTGTTTGTATGCATGCTGAGTTGAGAAACAATAACAATGGACGAATGTGCGAAATTGCTTCCAACGTTTCGGCAGGAGTGCCTGCCTTCTTCATATATATATATATGTATGTATGTATGTATGTATATATATATATATATATATATATATATATATATATATACATGCATATCTATATATACAAACATATATATATATTTAATATATATATATATATATATATATATATATATATATATATGTGTGTGTGTGTGTGTGTGTGTGTGTGTGTGTGTGTGTGTGTGTGTGTGTGTGTGTGTGTGTTGTGCGTGTGTAGTTATTATGTCATGCTTCATAAGCGCACTGCGGCAGTAGTGACCAAGGGCACTTACAACCCAACTTTCACCGACTCTCCACGCTGCTACTCACCGTTCGCTACCAGTACTTGTTGCAGTTTTTTTGCTTCAAGAAACAAAGATGATTCATTAAAATACTACGGTGCAGATGCTGAGACGCAAACAGTTAGAAAGGACACACGTTACTAAATAGATATGACTTGTCTAGTACCTTTCAAGGCACATCACCTCTCACTTGCTGTACACGGCGGTTGCGAACTGCCGCGATCATAGATCTGCAGACTCTATGTGCCTTGAGAATTGATGTCATGCGAAGCATGTGGATGGAAGGTGAGTTTGTGGTTAATTTTTCATTGAGCCATGCGGTTACGAAAATGCGCTCAAGATGTACAAATTCACCCAGACATACGTTCCCAGCCGCCTATGTTTTATATAAGCAGATGTTTACATTTGTGTACCAATACTAACAGCGACATAGATAATAGTAACAATAGAAACGGTAAGCTGTTATTAAGTGCTGGCGCTCGCAGAGATTTCAGCGGTGGCGCTTGTTAACTAGACGTGACGGCTTTTTAAGGATTTGATTATAAAAGTGGATAGCCAGCAATGCAACCAAAATTATCGTTTTGCGATTGTTACTCTTTCATGTTCATGCAGCTTCATGGCAGTGTATTTCATCTATTCTCTTTCTATTTTTCGAGCATTGTTTTATAAGTTTTATATTAGTTTTAGTGATGGTATACGTATTAGTTTATTTGGTATTCGTTATGCATGATTGTCTGCCATTCCCGCTACTTTGTCAACTTGTGAACGTGGTTGGGACGTCGTCACGTTCTCCAGCTTTTAGTCCAGTGCTCTTTCTAAACCAAAGGTAATAAAATGATTAATTGAGTGATTGACTTAGTGTTTAATAAATTGATTAGGGTCTATTTAAAAAGTACTTTCGAGACCTGGCGTGGCTCTGTAGTAAAATACTTGTGAACATATTTGGGACCTCGCCACATCCTTCAGCTTTTAGTTTTGTAGTCTTTCTAAACAAAACGTAATAAAAAGAATGATTGATTGATTGATTGATTGATTGATTGATTGATTGATTGATTGATCGATCGATTGATTGATTGATTGATTGGGGTCTATTTTAAAAGTGCTTCCAAGGCCTGCCGGGGCTCTGTAGTAGAATACTTGATTGCCTCGCAAAATGTTACGGTCCGATTTCTGCTGGAGCTTCACGCGAATTATTATCATTCACAGGGTCAACTCTAACGTGCTAAAATTACACACGTATCTTTTCGTTGTTCCTGGCCAGATACTAAATGTAAATCGCCTATGACAAATATCCGCCAGCACGTATAGGTCGCTGTCTTGCGGGAAGGGTTCAACGACGTTAATGGCGGCATTGTCACAATATAAATGTAATGTGCACCGAGTAATATTTGTCAGACCACCTTTCCCTCCCAGACTAATTTTGATTTACCCAAACTAAGAGGTTGATCAAGAGAGCATATATACGTAGGCCAGTAGATAGATAGATAGATACATAGATAGATAGATAGATAGATAGATAGATAGATAGATAGATAGATAGATAGATAGATAGAAATAGATAGATAATTGATCGATTGTTTGATTGTTTGATTGATTGATTGATTGATTGATTGATTGATTGATTGATATGTGGGGTTTAACGTCCCAAAACCACCACCATATGATTATGAGAGACACCGTAGTGGGGAGCTCCGGAAATTTCGTCCACCTGGGGTTCTTTAACGTGCACCCAAATCTGAGCACACGGGCCTACAACATTTCCGCCTCCACCGGAAATGCAGCCGCAGCAGCCGGGATTCGAACCCGTGACCTGCGGGTCAGCAGCCGAGTACCTTAGCCACTAGACAACCACGGCGGGGCCGAGATAGATAGATAGATAGATAGATAGATAGATAGATAGATAGATAGATAGATAGATAGATAGATAGATAGATAGATAGATAGATAGATAGATAGATAGATAGATAGACAGACAGACAGACAGACAGACAGACAGACAGACAGACAGACAGACAGACAGATTAGATAGATAGATAGATAGATAGATAGATAGATAGATAGATAGATAGATAGATAGATAGATAGATAGATAGATAGATAGATAGATAGATAGATAGATAGATAGATAGATAGATAGATAGATGGATGGATAGATAGATAGATAGATAGATAGATAGATAGATAGATAGATAGATAGATAGATAGATAGATAGATAGATAGATAGATAGATAGATAGATAGATAGATAGATAGATAGATAGATAGATAGATAGATAGATAGATAGATAGATAGATAGATAGATAGATAGATAGATAGATAGATAGATAGATAGATAGATAGATAGATAGATAGATAGATAGATAGATAGATAGATAGATAGATAGATAGATAGATAGATAGATAGATAGATAGAACACAGCGAGCTCAGTGCTTGCTGGCTTATTGAAAAGCACGTGGCACCATCTGTTGGAAGTGCGGCGAAGCAACACTCTCAACTGCCAGGCAAGCAGACGCTCTGCAAATCAAACGCAAAACTTCACAAATGGAGTCCGTCTGTAAGCATATTTCGCGGTGTTTCTGTGCTGGAAGTTTATGCTTATGTCGTGTGAAAAGTCGAGAGACCTTCCTCGAGAGTGCGGAATGTCTGCAGCATGTGCATTGCAAACTACGGAAGCAGCTTCTTCAGGTACGTACTATTGCGATTGAAGGAAACGCGAACAGCGGAAAGCGTTGCTTTTGACGCTGTCGAATTGCTGCGTGCCTTGGCTGTGACAAGGCAGAATTTCTGCTGTAAGCCGGCGTAAACTTAGGGCTAGAATCTGATTTCAAATTACACTCATGCAACCCATCTGTATCCATCGCCAGTCCTGCCGGGCACTCGGAACACACGCGCGGTGCAAAAGTGCCAGCCAGAACAAGATTTTAAAATGCTACGGTGACGCCGGCTGAAAGCACATGTAGATTCGCCTAGAGAGAGTCAAAGCATGTCGCAATTCGAGCGGGTCAAAAGTCAAGCTTTCCACGCCGTTCACACATCGGGATAGAAGACCGTTAAGGTTGTACTAAACATGCGTAGTGCGTGTATCCACGCGTGAGTCGTAATACGTATATCCTATTATTGACATGCGGCCTACGAAAGAGTACGGCAACAGCTTTGTGCCTCATACCATAAGCATACTGCACGCAAATCGTTGCTGTAAAGTGAAACAGCTGGAGTCACGCTTGAATAAACACAATTGGTTTACTTACTCGTACACTTCATATGGCTCTTAGTTTTTCCCGCTGATTGCGACTATCCTAAGGTGTTGGAGCTCGGCGTTTTTCGTTGTGGAAGGAAATCTACGCAATTGCTGAATTCCGCACCGGCACGATTCCCGCGATGAGCTGTGAACTTCACAGGCAGTGCTAAGCAAATTCTTCCACTTGTTCTGGTTATTGTCGCATGAAATGATAGCGCAGTGGTACCCAGATGACATGTTTCAAGCAGGCGCAGCGTAAACAGGTGCTTCTTCGCATTTTAAACTCCCAGAGCCACTGCATTCCATGCTAGCGAGGTGCGCCTTTGCAGTGGCAAACAAGTTATCGCATCTCTGGAAGCGAAGGTATACCGCCGAAGGCGCCTGGGTTCGAGATAGGCATAATCTCCTTTATACCTACACGGTGACGTACAAGTCGGCACGCCTACATCAAGGCGCAGACTGCCTGTCCCGCTATCCGGTTGCTGAGTCGAGCAATATATGCCTGCCACCGACAACGAGCCTTGCGTCTTTTCCCTTTCGCGAATAACATCCATCGGTGACGAGCAGCGCAATGCTGTGTCCTTGCGTACTATCATTGAGCGCCTCGAATAACCATCTTCCAATCAGTCCCATCGCTCATTCGTGCTCCACGATGGCGTATAATACCGCCAATGTTTTGAGCCGGCTGGACCGGCCCTGCTGCTTGTTATTCCGAAACTCCTTCGTTCGGAATTTCTAAATGAGCTTCAAGACCACCCGACTGCCAGTCATCTTGGTGTGTCACACAATTACGACTGAATACGCCGACGCTTCTTCTGGCCAGGGCTTGCACGCTCAGTCAGAAGATACGTTGCGGCTTGTGAGAAATGTCAGCGCCGCAAAACGCCATTGACACTTCCCGCCGGACGCCTTCAACCACTTGACATTCCATCAGAACCGTTTTTCCGCGTTGGCTTGGACCTATTTGGCCCTTTCCTCTTGTCTTCCGCGGGTAACAAGTGGATAGCTGTGGCCACCAACTACGTCCCGCGTTATGCCATCACACAAGCTATTCCAACAAGCTGTGTCACAGACGTCGCCGACTTCCTCCTCAAGGACGAGATTTTGCAACACGGAGACCCACGGCAGCTGCTTACACACCGTGGCCGCACCTTTTCGTCGTAGGTCATGGCCGACATGTTGAAGTCCTGTCAAACGAGACACAGCTGACTACGCCATACCATCCGCAAACCAACTGACTCACGGAGCGTCTAAATCAAACATTTACAGACATGCTCGCTAAGTATGTTTGTACCAACCACACAAACTGGGAACTTGCGTTGCCGTACGTCATATTTGCCTATAATTCTTGGCACCATGACACTGCTGGTTACTCTCCATTTTTTTCTGCTGTTTGACCGAGCACGAACATTGCCTCTAGACACCGTCATACCGTCCCCTGCAGTACCGACCAGTGAATATGCCATGCACGCTATCACTCGGGACGCTCACGCACGCGAAATCACCCGTACTCGCCTTCTTATCTCTTAAGAGAAGCAACGGCGTTTGTATGACCAACGGCACCGCGGCGTACACTTTCTGCCCAGTTCTTTGGTGCCGCTCTGGTCGCCGACCCGTCAAGTTGGCTTGTCAGAAAAACTGCTTACTCGCTACACAGATCCATACCGAGTCCTTCGTGCGGTTACTCCTGTGACATATGAAATTGGTCCTTTCGCGCCGTTGCCTTCATGTGCCCAACAGCCAACCGATATTGTACATGTATGTTGCACGCTTGAAGCCCTACCACTCTCCTAGCGACGTTGACATTTAGATACGCCGAGATGGCGCTTCTGCCGCCGTGGGTTATGCTACGTGAATGCATACTGTGAGTCCAGGGGATGACACTCGTGTGTGCCTTACGAGGAAGACGAAGAGTTGTCTCCGCTCGAGCGCTGGCGAACTGGTATCGCCATTAGAGCTGGTTTCAAATACATCTAGTCCACAGCCTTGTCAATACGGCGTCTCTTCTTCTCCGTAACTGTATGTTTAACAAGGCGCCTGCGAGTTTCCTCTCAACCCAATTCAGGTAAGATGTGTGTTTTAGCCTAAATCTTGCTCCCTGAACCGAAAGAGGACGACCGAAAAAGAAGATATCTTTTTCATGCTGGTCCTTCATGGCTCGTCATACGAACCGTGTACCAATAAACCCCCAAACGTCTTCTGAGGATGTAACAAAGCGGTGGAGAAGCTGGGGTGTAACAACCAATCACGGGACCACTACCCTTAGGACTTTGCCGGAGTCGTCGCCTCGCCGGCTTGTCTCTTTCCTTGCCCACCATGTCCAACCACAAGGACTTTCAGGGACCCTTACCCAGCACTACTTGGCCGCACCTCCAGAAGCCAAGGCCCTTCTCAGGCAAGGTGACTGAGGACGTGGATGACTGGCTCAAACATTACAAGCCAGTGAGCAACTACAACTAATGGAACGCTTCCTTCCAAATATCATGCCTGGTTTTCTACCCTGAAATTGCCTCGTTTGGTACGAGGAGAATAAGCATATTCTGAAAGTATGGGAACGCTTCGTTGAGGAGATCAAGAAGTGTTTCGGTAACTCAGCTGCAAACAAGAAGCGCGCTAAGCAGAGTCTTGCACAGAGAGCCCCGCTACCCGGTGAGACCTGCACTATATTGGGCGCGAGACCCACAACTGGAGGCGCGAGCGGTGCAATCGCTGTGACCTGCAAGGTTGGATCACGTGATCTTCCTCGCTCTAGCGAGGGAAAGCTGGTGTTTTGATGCTTTTTTTTTCAACCGCGATTTCACGGTGTTTTTCCTATTTACAACGTTGCGTTGCTCCAATTTCATGTGCGCGGACTTCTGCAGACTACTTGATGCGAAAAGTCGCAGTAAACGTTACTGGCGGTGTGCTACAGTTTGCTGCAAATACGATGCCATTGTCATGGCTGCTAGCAGTGCCACTGTCACCTCTCTCTCTTTCTTTTTTTTTTGTGACTGTTATATCGAGGCCATGGGGTTAAAATGTGCACACTCCATGAATGTTTCTAATAATCAGATCATTTCAGTTTCGACATGGTATCAACGTTCAAAACGAAAAATGAATGTGAAAGCAGTTCGATTACGTATATTTTAAAATACAACGTATAGGAGCGTACATGAGTGGGAAGTTTCCATTATTGCATTGAAAAAAGTGTTCGTCGTTGTCTGAATTGTCAGTGAGTCAAGATAGCCCGGAATTTATTTTTATTTTATTTTTGTTATTTTCACCCTATTTTGGCCTATTTTGTGGTAAATTGCTTCTGCGTGTTTGGCCAGCGAATTCGATGAAACCTTCTTTCTTACATCATACATGTGCCGCTCTAATTCTTGCTAAACCTTACTTCTCTCGTCAAGGTAACCTTTACCGCAGTCTGCGCCACCACCATCCCCCTTTCCAGGTGCCCTTTTCCGTGTGTGTACCCTACCACACGGGTTTCCATCTGCCAGTGGGCTGACTCACCAAGCCGATTCGCCCCTCCCCACTCTGCTTTCACAAAAAAAAACTATTTCCCGTAGAATATGCGCACAAAAAATGGTCTATCACCTTTGCTTGCCCGGGCTCAACTGTAATCAAGTTGGTGCCCCCTCCGAAAGAAGCTTCTGCCAACGCCCCTGCCATCCGTGACCTCAACTCACATGTTTAATTCCTTGCTTACCTATTACATCTGTAGCCACTGTCACTTCCTATAAACGATGTTTTGATCAACATGCGAAAACGTGGTAAGCTTTGAGAACTGATTCATCTTCTAAGACCTGTCGTGAAATGTAACACAGCTTATGAATGAGGCTGTAAAAAAGAAAAAAAAAAGACTGGGAATTGAAAATTTTACTGAAACACAAAATTGCCGTTGAGATTACGGTACGCAAGTTCTTGCAGCATGCACACTCAAGGGCGCAAAATAATACGGCTGGGTTAACGCACTTTTTTTCAATCATGTTTTACCCCTGTGTAGAAGCTCTGGAACTGAACCAATCATTCATAATTTTTACCCATGTGTGGCACGATGGCGATGAAATGTGTAACCTGTGTCAGCCATACACTTTTTGAGCAGTAAATATTAGCATCATGCCACAGAAAAAAGTTACAAGTTTGATTGAGGGACGCGCCAGCGTGATTCTCACGATTTCCCGCAATATTAACAGAAAGGTTGCGACTGCATGGAGCTGTAAAAATGCTATGCAGCTTCCCACAAAGCACAGAATCTGCTTGCGCTGGGCTTTTTTGGGGGCTATGTGTGCTAAACAAAAATGTAGTTTGTGCATGCTTGTCATGTCAACCGCGGACCCTCTTTAGACGCACACCTACAATGCATATAAGTATATAGCGTGGTTGCATGTCCGCATTTCTTGCAGCAAAGATAAGTTTCTTTACCGTTGATACCCATTTGATAGTTCAATTTGACACGGAATGAGAGTTGATGTGCACGGCCCCCGTCGTTTTTAGTCAGGTGGCCATAGCAGACGACGCCGGCAGCCAGGCATTATGAGAAGCGCATAAACCTTTTCCAGGGCTGTTGTTTAGCACTCCGTACAGTTAGGGAAGAAGCTGGAGCAGTATTTAACCTATATCGTAGACGTAAGTACATTGAGAAAAGAATAGTAAAAAGAGGAGACGCGAAATAAGCTGCGGGCCGCGCGCGAGATGTCGGCGGAGCACTCCAACCACGCACGTCACAGGGACGCCTCCGCATGGTGGCGCCACGGTATGTCCTCGGGCCCAATACAGCGAAGAGATCTTCGTTCGTCCCTTTTCGTATATATATATATATATATATATATATATATATATATATATATATATATATATATATATATATATATATATATATATATATATATATATATATATATATATATATATATATATATATATATATATATATATATATATATATATATATATATATATCCCTGACGAAGGCCGTGCCACGGCTGAAACGTTGGCATAAAAGTATTGCTCTTTCGTACGTGTACTCGCTTGTGTTCTATATATATATATATATATATATATATATATATATATATATATATATATATATATTGTTGCCAAGAAGAGGGGTCTCAGCGGCATTTCTTGGCGCCTCGGGCGCATTGCCATGAGCATAAGCTCGTGCTTGCTGTGCTTGGCCGGACGCTGCTGACTGCTTCGCCTTCTGCGTACTGCTCTGAAATGAACCTCGTTACAAGTGGTGGAGGCTGCTGGGTTTCGATCACCGTGGAGCTTCGGAATTGCATTTTAGGGTCTATTATGCCTACCAAGGCAAGCGGTGCTCCAACTTCTCCACCGGCACCGCCTACTGTCCTCTGCGCCTTTTTTCTGCGTCGGCAAAATTCCCCTCTTTTCTCAGGCACAGAATACAAGGACGTTGAAGACTGGATTTCTATGTACGAGCGATTGAGTACTCACAAGAAATGGAATTATGCCGCCAGGTTGGCCTACGTCTCCTTTTACCTGTCGTAGGTGACCAAGCAGTGGTTCATAAACCATGAAGCTGAACTCCCTACGTGGTCTGTCTTCAAAACGAGCCTCACAGAAGTTTTGGGACGGCCTGATGTACGCGAACGACGGGCCAAACAACGCTTGCATACTCGGTCCCAGCTGCTTGGTGAGAATTTAACAAGCTATATTGAGGATGTTCTGGACCTTTGCAAGCGAGTCAACGAGTCGATGTCCGAAGAGCTTAAGATCAAGCACATCATAAAGGGCATTGAGGACGAGGCTTTCCAAATGTTTCTTTCTAAGAGTCCTCACACTGTCATAGAACTGACCGAGTTATGCAGAGTTTCGACGAGTTGCGCAGGCAAGGTCTTTCCACCCAACGTCCCTCAGTGCTCGACGACTCTTTGTCCAGCCTGTCCACCCTTGGCATAGAAAACCATGCCCCTCTTCTTTCCAAAATCCAAGAGAACCATGCAGATCCAAGGATGAACTCTTGGATTACGAAGATCTCAATCGCGCTGAGGTGGCTCGTCAACTCTCTTTGATGTCCTTTCTACCCGACCAACCACGCAGATTGACGTCTACACTCCGCGACTTCATTCAATTTCAGGTCACACAAGTTCTTCCTCCCGCCCGTGAACCGCCGCCAGTCACCGCACCTCTGACGTACGCCGAGGCCGTTGCTCGACCTCGACAGCCTGCGTTCCAGCCAGTGCCTAGGTATTGGTCGCCGCCCTTTTCACCACCGACCTATTCACCACCGCCTATGCCGATACCACCTAGGCCGCAGTTTTCTGCCCCCCAACCGCAATTCGGCGTCCACTCCGACCAATGGTGGACTTACGACAACCGTCCAATATGTTTTACTTGTGGCGGTGTCGGCCACGTGGCACGTTATTGTCGTCGTCGCCAGAACATTCGACGAATGCTCTTTTTCAACCCCCCGTTTTGTCTATGCCTTCAAGCCCTCCTTCCTATTCCTTTCCCTTTAATCGTCCAATCGGCCCCACCCACCGCTTCCCATCTCCACGTCGACGTTCGACTACCACTATGCGTCGCCGTTTCGCACCCACCAACCAGGAAAACGAACGGCCGCAGTTCCTGAGGCATGAACTGCGTCCTCGTCGCCATGTACAAGTCTTCGCTCCTGTCCAGCTAACGTCATTGAAGTGTCAGTCAGTGGTATTGGCGTTATAGCGCTTGTCCACACCGGAGCCGCTCTATCCGTCCTTTCCGTCAACCTGTGCCACCCACTCTGCAAAGTTCTAACGCCATTGTCCGGCCTCTCTCTTAGAACGGCTAATGCACAAAGTGTAAAAACTCTCGCAACCTGTACCATACGAGTCGTTATCGAAAGGATTTTGTATATCGTTGAATTCGTAGTGCTGTCTTCGTGTTCCCATGACATGATACTCGGCTGGGACATTATTGCGAATAATTATGAAGTCATTGAGTGCTTTCGCGCTGAACGTGAGCTGTCTGCACAAGCTGATGTTGACGCTGTAGAAGCCTCCCTGCCGTATTATAAACTCTCTGTTTCAGACGACACCAGCGTACCACCGCGCTCTTCTCTGCTGGTGACTGTGTCGTGTGACGCTATTTCCGATGGTGATGTTCTATTTACGCCCTCATTCCTCTTCATTCAACGCAAATGTTCTCCGCTGTCCGTCGCTCTACTTACTCTCCACCATGGCGTCACGAAGACGCTCGTGTACAATACGCTAGAAAGGCATTTACCTTTAGTCTACGGTAAATGTCTCAGTCACGTGCATCTGATCGACTCCCGTCACATTTTTGACGCTCCGCCCAATTTACTTTCTACGGACCTCAGCGCACTCATTTCTGACTCTGTTGTTGACCAGTCACTCCTTGACGCTTTCCTCTGCTCCATCGATGTCGCAACGTCTTCTTCAGAACGAAGCCAGTTGGTCAACCTGCTTCAAAAGTTTCGCATTTCTTTTTACAGCCACGCTTGTGACCTCAGTCGCACATCGAACATATCTCACAAGATTGACCCAGGAAGCCATACGCCTCTACGGCAGCATCCCTACCGAGTCTCAGCGTCAGAGTGCCGTGTTATTGACGACCAGCTTGCTGACATGCTCCAGCGGGGTATCGTAAAGCCTTTTAAGAGTCCCTGGGCACCACCGGTCGTTCTTATAAAGAAGAAGGGCTGCTCCATTCGGCTCTGTGTCGACTACTGACGCTTAAACAAGATCACACGTAAAGACGTTTACCTCTTCCCGCGATTAGAAGACGCCCTTGACTGTTTGCAGGGAGCAGAATACTTCTCTTCGCTGGATTTACAGTCTGGTTACTGGCAAGTTTCTATGAAAGCATCTGACCGACCGAAAACAGCGTTTGTCACACCCGATAAATTATAAGAATTAACCGTTATGCCTTTCGGCCTTTTTGATGCTCCAGCCACTTTTGAAAGAATGATAGACACTATTTTACGAGGCCTTAAGTACACCACATTTTTATGCTACCTCAATGACGTAGTTGTCTTTTCTACCGAATTCGACACTCATTTGAATTGTCTCAAGGACGTCTTCACACGCCTCACCGACGCCGGCTTTCAACTCAACTTCAAGAAGTGTTGTTTTGGTGCTCGGCAGCTCACCATTCTTGACCAGGTCGTATCGCGGAACGGCATACTTCCCGACCCCGCCAAGCTTCGAGCAGACGCCGATTTTCCGAAGTCGAACAACCTAAAGTAACTTAGAAGTTTTTTCGGCTTGTCGTCATACTTCCAACGCTTTAATCAAAATTTCGCTTCCATATATGCGCCCCTCACGGACCTTCTAAGCGGCG
Organism: Rhipicephalus microplus; assembly: GCF_043290135.1. Taxonomy (NCBI): domain Eukaryota; kingdom Metazoa; phylum Arthropoda; class Arachnida; order Ixodida; family Ixodidae; genus Rhipicephalus; species Rhipicephalus microplus. The sequence goes on from NC_134705.1 coordinate 25,568,051, forward strand.
ATGACGACCTTTTTACCTGGTCACCAGCATGCGACGATGCGTTCACCAAACTACGCCGCCTGTTATCTTCACCACCCATCCTCCGCCACTACGATCCTGCCACTCAGACGGAGGTTTTATTTATTTATTTATTTATTAGGGGCGAAGCTCCTTATGGCGTGGCTTGGGCGTCCCTCGTATGTAACCACCAGTGGCACATACCCGGAATAGGTATAACACTTGACCTCCAAGGTGGTGCCAGTGAGAGATTTCCTCTGTGCGTTGTTTAACAATAAAAAATAGTGCTCAATGTACATGCCAATGGCTGCTAATGGGGAATGAGAGACATGAGCATTCGGCTTTTAGTCAACGCGCACGCTGCGATCCCCATTAGCAGCCATTGGCATGTACATTGAGCACTATCGGACAAGAAAGGGATGCTACATTATACTCGCTGGGTGTAACCTCCTTAGCTTTAGAAAGGTTTAGCGAGCGTTGAGCCGCAGTGCCATGAATACAATGAACTTGTATATACCATGAATGAACTCAAGGTGGTTAAAAATGAGAAGTAGATACGAAGCGCAAGCCGTAAGAAAGTAAAAGCCGAATTCTCCTGTCTCTCATTTCTCATTAGCAGCCATTGGCATGCCCCGCCGTGGTGGTCTAGTGGCTAAGGTACTCGACTGCTGACCCGCAGGGCGCGGGTTCAAATCCCGGCTGCGGCGGCTGCATTTCCGATGGAGGCGGAAATGTTGTAGGCCCGTGTGCTCAGATTTGGGTGCACGTTAAAGAACCCCAGGTGGTCTAAATTTCCGGAGCCCTCCACTACGGCGTCTCTCATAATCATATAGTGGTTTTGGGACGTTAAACCCCACATATCAATCAATCAATCAGCAGCCATTGGCATGTAAATTGAGCCCTATCTGACAGGGAAGGGTTGCTACGTTATACTCGCTGGGCGTAACCTCCTTGGTTTTCGAAAGGTTTAGCGAGCGTTTGGTCGCAGTGCCATGAATACAGTGAACTAGAATATACCATGAACTCGAGGTGGTTAAAGGTGGGAAGTGGACCCAAAGCGCAGGCCGTAAGAAAGTGTGCGTGTGCCACCTCTCGTTTAGTCCTTGGAATGTCCGCTGGATGGCGGTGCTTCTATATGGGGAATATATGATAAAAAGATGCGAGATGGTGGGACTTGGAGTGTTGAATAGATGAACGAACGGACACACAAACAGATGCATGGATGGACGCATGAACGGACGCAGGGGCGGATGCATGAAAGAACGCAGGGACGGGCGCACAAACAGACGCATGGACGGTCACACAGACGGACGCATGGACGGACGAATGCTTCGCCCCACTCACCATCATTCACTCCGTGGATATACTGCCATTTTATTTATTTATTTATTTATTTAATTATTTATTTATTTATTTGTACATACTGCAGGTCCTAATCGGGCCCATGCAGAAGTAGATACAAAGAGGCACATGAGGCATCCTAACGCTTCACAAAAAAAGAAAGTATTGATACACATATGATACTTCATGATTCACATGTATACATATTTAGAAAAAATCAATCTCTTCTAGACAGTTCACAAATGATTCCATCGTAGAACAATTCACAGCATTGACTCGCAGCCTATTCCAAAAACTAATGTCCATAGGAAATTAAAAATACTTATGTGTATTGACACGGCTAGCAGGTTGAAAGATGACCTTCGTATGGTTTGTCTTGAGTGAGTGTTTAAATGGGTCCTGTAAGTACAGATTGCGCAGTATCTTAAGATGACTGTGATAGAGTAAGTATAGGAACTTCAACCTAGAAATTATTCTTCGTTTGGAAAGGGGCTGAAGATTCGCTCTATTAATTAGGTCAGTGACGCTTGAATGCCACGAATAATTAGAGTAGATGAACCGTGCAGCTAATTTTTGAATGCGTTCAATTTTGTCTATTAGGTGTTGTTGGTGGGGACTCCATAGTATGTCGGCATATTATAAGGCAGGCCAAATAAGAGCCTTGTATGCATTTAATTTGACTTGGGTGGAGCTTTTCGCAACCTTCTTCTAATAAAGGATAGCTTCCCTACCGCTTTTTTGCAGATGGTGTCGATATGAGGTTCCCAACTTAAGTTTGCTGAAAGCGTCACGCCAAGGTATGTCCTCTGATCACTTTTAGGTAGTTTAATATTTTCTGAAGTATACGAAAAATTAAGCGGAATCTTCTTATTAGTGAATGTGAGACATTTAGTTTTAGATGCGTGCAGTCTCATGCCCCATTTCCGGCACCAAGCGCAAATATTTTTAGAGAGTTATTCAAACCAATTTGGTCCTCTGAATGTCTTGCAACTGTATACACGACACAATCATCTGCGAGAAGCCAGATCTGGATTGGTGACTGGATACAAAATTGGATGTCATTGATATAAATAAGGAATAGTAGAGGCGCAAGGGCTGAACCCTGCGGTACTCCCAAGTACACATGGAGGCTAACAGACATATCCGTGTTTACGGCTACACGTTGTGTTCTGTTCATTAAGAAGCTAGAAATCCACGAGATTAAGGTGTTATCAATGCCAAAAGCATGCAGTTTAGTGAATAAATCTTCATATGGGACCACGTCAAACGCCTTTGAAAAGTCTAAGAATATGGCATCAACCTGCCTGTTGGTATTAACAGCGTCGTCGAGGTCATTAGACATTTCAGCCAGCTGTGTGAGTATTGACAACCAAGATCTGAATCTATGTTGTAGGTTATAAATAAGGTTATTCCTTTCTAGATGACTGATAATAGATATAAAAATTATGTGTTCCATCACCTTACAATATGTGCTTGTTAATGATACAGGTCTGTAGTTGCTTGGTTCAAATTTAGAGCCAGATTTTAGTACTGGAATAATTTTCGCCCTGCGCCAGTCATCAGGTATACTCGAGGTATCCAAAGACACTTTCTTCTTATACTCGAGGTATAATCGAGTATAAGGTATCCGAAGACACATATACTCAAGGTATACCTTATACTCGAGGTATCCAAAGACACATTCTTGAAGCATATCGCTTCAAGAATGCATTAGAGATAAAGTCGGGACCAGTGGACTTCCTTGGGTGAAGGTTATTCAATAAATGTAATATTCCTTCTTGACTTATAAATAATTTTTCCTCAGGCTGCTCAACAGGATAGGCCGCAAGTGGCTCTTGTGAAGCAGTGTGTGTGAAAACTGACTGGAAATAGTTGTTAAGCTGATTCGCAATGTCTTCGGGTTCATTCAGATGCCAGCGGTGTTGGACTTGGCGCTATGCTTGCGCAATGAAAGGCATGGTTTGATGAATATGTCATCGCCTACGCAAGCCGAACTCTGACGAAAGCTGAGGCTAACTACTCCGTGACCGAGAAAGAGTGTTTAGCTATTATTTGGGCCCTTGGAAGATTTCGCCCCTACCTGTAGAGTCACGCATTCGACGTAGTCACTGAACACCATGTCGTTTGTTGGCTATTCAAACTTAAAGACCCTTCCGGACGCTTGCTTGATGGGCGCCTAAACTTCAGGAGCACGACATCCACGTTATTTACAGATCCGGTCGTAAGCACACGGATGCCGACGCCCTTTCTCGCTCACCCATATCGGATGAAGGTGTTTGCCTCTCTTCCCTCGAGCCTGCACTTGCGTCATTCGCCTTGCCCAACATGACGGTGGAACAATGAAAGGATCCCTGGATCGATGGCCTCATCAGCATTCTTTGTGATCCTCTCACTCCGTCGCCGTCTCGCGCTCTCCGCCACCAGGCTAGCAGCTTTTGCCGAAGAGATTATCTTCTCTATCGACGCAACTACCTTTCTGACGGTCGCAAGTGTCTCCTTGAGATACCCCGCCATCTTTGAGCTGTTATCTGCGAAGTTTTTCACGCTGATTCACAATGCGCCCACGCAGGCCTCTTCAAGACATATGCTAGGCTTCGACTCAGCTTTTATTGGCGTGACTTGTATAACTACGTCCGAAAATTCATTCGCTCGTGTGCTCAGTGCCAACGACAAAAGTTACCTCCCGGGCAAGCCTACCCGTCACAATCTCTTTCTTGTCATAGTCGACCTTTTGATCGCGTCGGCATTGACATTTATGGACCACTACCATCAACTGTAGCAGGTAATCTCTGGATTATTGTTGCGACAGACCATCTGACGCGCTATGGTGAAACAGCCGCGCTGCCGACTGCCACAGCCCGTGACGTTAGAACGTTTCTGTTGCAACGTTTCGTTCTGCGTCATGGTGCCCCTGGCGAGCTCCTAAGTGACAGAGGCCGTGCCTTCCTATGTGATGCCTTGAAGGCAATACTCAACGAATGCCGACTTGTGCACCGCACAAGTACAGCGTGCTACCCTCAGAGAAATGGCATGACGGAGCGCTTCAAGCGTACTCTTGGCAATATGCTGTCGATGTACGTCGCCTCTGATCATTCAAATTGGGACCAAGTTATCCTGCTCGTCACCTACGCGTATAATACTGCCGTACAAGCTACTACTGGGTTTTCGCCGTACTTTGTTCTATGCAGATTAGAACCTTCCAATACAGTAGGCAGTATTCTGCCATATAAACCTGATGTGTCCAAAAGTACAACTCTGTCCAAAGCTGCCCGAAATGCTGAAGAATGCCGCCAGTTTGCGCGCTCTTTTTCTACCGAGGACCAGTGGCAGCAGCAATCCCGCCAGCCTTGGGAGCGTTCGGCTCCAAACTTTCCACCCGGTTTATTGGTATGGCTTCGGGCATCTGCTACCACACCTGGCCGCTCCGCGAAACTTCTTCTCAATTACCACGGGCCATACTGCGTTGTAAAGCAAACGTCACTCGCCAACTATATCGTGGGGCCTATCATCCCATCCACAGACCTGCGCTATCTTGGCCGCGACACTGTCCACGTTTCTCGCCTCAAGCCATACTATTACCCATTAGTCGTTTTTTTCCTTAATCCGCCAGGAGGGCGCCTTTTTTTGTGGAGGGAGATTGTAGTAAAGAATAGCGTCCTCAGAGGCATTTCTCGGCGCCTCAGGCGCATCGCCATCAGCATACGCTCGAGCTTGCTGCGCTTGGCGAGACGCTGCTGACTGCTTCGTCTTCTGCGTTCTGCTCTGCAAATAAACCACGTTACAGTATATATATATATATATATATATATATATATACGATGAATTGTGGCGCGGTGGCGTGCGTAATCTAAAAATTTCGGTGGCGGCGCACAGCTCTATTTCCAACCGCTGGTGTAGTGAGTTAGTAGTGGCGATCTTGGCTAAGGCAGAGATATACAGCGTGGCGTGGCGACGTGTCGTAACCTGCTCTAGACTTAACGGTTGCGGCGAAACTTAAAAGCCGCAGCACACGCTCTTCCCGAAAGCAGGGAAAACCTCCTCTCTAGGTAGCTAGTGTGGGAGGCTAAAAAAAACCAAACCTTTTTAACTACTATGGGTGTATTTGAATACTCACCGTAGACTGCTATATAGACAGCTAAATCGATGGCGGTCATCTTACGTCCTATTCCAATTCTCACGTAGCCAGCAACATAGATAGCTTCGAGAAGAGCGCATCGTAAACGTATACGATGCAGGTTACATTGCTGTCTAAACAAGATAGCGGCTCAGCGAATTGCTCAGAGAGAGAGAGAGATAATAAACTTATATTATTAAAAAATGCACACTGGGCCTTTTTGGGGTGGGGTCCTCAGTCCAGGGCTCCATTGCCTTGCGTGACCCTGTGAGCCCGCCTGACCAGCTGCTGCTGTTCCTGGCAGCGTAAGCTGAGCAGTGAAGACTCCCAAGAGGAAGGGATGGGGTACGGAATGAGAGGAACAGCCTGCGCGGCAGAGCATTCCCACACTGTTGGTACGGATTCACTGAAAGGGCAGTAGAAGGGGTAGAGAGACGAATGAAAGCGATTTAGCATAAAGAGGCAAGGAAATGAATTGGTCTGTAGTCACCGCCAAGCGACAGCATCTGTTCTGTTAAGTGCAGGATGAGAGGGAGGATACGTATAACGGCTCTATCGATGCGTTGTCTGGATTGCGCAGCTCTTCCATTCTTGCCCGGCCAGTCAGCTCTCGGGCAACCGCATGAACGCGTTCATTACCAGGGGGAGAAGCGTGTCCTGGAGTCCAGACGATACGCACAGGACAGTGAGACTGAAGAGAGGATATTGTGTGTATGTGCAGCCACAAGTCGTTTAGAGAAAGCATGGCAAGCAGCTTGCGATTCTGTTACAATAGTGACAGGGGAGTCATGTGACAGTGTCGTAGCGTGAACAATTGCCAGAGCGAGAGCTCCCTCTTCTGCCAAACCACTGTCTGTAGTGCGAAGTGTTGCAGACGCCACAAGGGTGTCTGTGTCGTCTGTCATGGCTAAACACATGGCTGATTTCTCTGGGTAGCGTGCCGAATCAGAGTAGAGGACTTGTAAGTCTCTGGTACCATCACCAAAGACGCGTGTCATAGCCTGAACTTGGGCACGTCGACGACCGGCGTCGCGGGAGGGATTTATATTGCGTGTAATCAGAGGCATTTTGATGAGTGTGCGAACAGTAGATGCAAGTTTATGTCGGGATACTTATGCAGGTTTTTGGGGAATCGAGTAGCGAAGACGAGACAGGATGACGCAGCTCTCACGGGTCTGGCTGAGCCGTTGGAGCTGACTGTCGTGCTGGGCCTCGATGAGTTCGGTTACGGTGTTGTGGACAACCAGTTTAAGGAGGCGTTGTGTAGATGCGTGTGGAGGCAAGCCGAGAGCCGCCTTCACAGCTGTCAGTAGAAGGATGACCACGTCGGTGATATGCCATCACGTGACGGACCTAAGCACTATAAAGTACGGACGAACACCGGGCATCGCCAGTGGGCATGGTAGCAGCGAAACCGGCACCATGCTCAGCAACCCATTTTGCTTCGTGCTGCAGGTTAGTTATTATCGGTATACGAATGATTACCGGAGTGATGACCATTTTTCGATTCTGCTGCCATGGCCACTTTGTGTTAAGTGCAATTTTCGCTGCGTTCTTGGTTTCCCTGATGACTTATTATCTTGCGGCGACAAAGAGGCTAATCCAGGGCCTTCGAAAACAGATAGATATATACTGTTAGAACTGGTAGAGGGACAGAGTAAAATGACTGCAACAATTGAAGCCGTACTCACCGCGCAAAACAAAATCGAAGCTAAGCTCTCAACCTTAACGGAACGTCTGGATAGATTTGAAAAACAGTTGACTGACCTAAATGCTGTTACTAATCAAGTGAAGGTTCTGAAAACCTCAGTGTCTAAGTTTGATGAACAGATTTCACAGCTGATGCTTACGGTTGATGATTTGGAAAATAGGGGCCGTCGGAACAACCTCATCATTTATGGTTTAAAGGAGCCTAACAAAGAGACGTACGAGGAACTGGAGGCGACAGTAAAAAATAACGTTTTTCTATGAAATATTGGGTATAACCGTGAATGGTATTGAGAGGTGTCACAGGCTCGGACGAAAAACGTCTGAGAAACCTCGATCTGTTATGGTAAAGTTTGTCGACTACCGTGAGAAAATGGCGGTACTAAAAACTTCTCCTCAACTTAAGAACAACAATTTTTCACTCTCTAATGATTTTTTGAAAAGAATTCGGGAAATCCTGAAGCAGTTATTGAGGAGTGCAGCTCAAGAAAAAGAACGAGGCGCTAAGGTCAAAGTACTCTTCGACAAGTTAAGCGTAGACGGTGTGCTTTTTCGTTGGAACGAGGAAAAGGCGACACGGTTCAGGCTGAATAAGAAAACAGCATGACAACATAGTACTAAAAATTAGTCATTAAAAATAATAAACATCAACTGCAGAAGTGTAATCAATAAAGCTACCGAACTCGAAAGTATATTACTAGTACACGATGCCGACATCACAGTTCTCACTGAGACTTGGCTACATGAATCATAATACGACAAGTGAATTTGTTCCTGCCGGATATACTATAATTCGAAAAGACCGAAGCAGCAAAGGAGGAGGTGTTTGCATTCTTTTTAAAAAACGTTTGCGTATAGTGAGAATGTCTGACTTGACTGACGTTGAGTGCATATTCTGCAAAGCGTACCACGATAAGGTTAAATATGTAATAGCAGTCATGTATAGACCCCCTAACTCGTCTATTGACATGTTGGAATCGTTAAAGAAGTATCTACGTTCGAATATAAAACCTGGTGACAAAGTTATTCTGACTGGAGATTTCAACTTGCCGAATATAGACTGGCCAAATTTCTCGCTCAATAATCACAATGATCACTTGAGAGAAGCAATGCTAAACATTGATTTCACTTTTGACCTATTTCAAATTTTAACAGACTTCACTAGAATCCAAGAAAATTGCAAATCAGTACTAGATCTCTTTCTAGTAAGTGAACCCATTAGTGCCAAAAGTTACTGCGAAGTAGTTCCGGGAACTTCTGACCACAAGGCCATGTTGCTTACTCTAGGTAATACTTATATAAACAATAATCGTACAATTTTTTCATTTTCAAATTTTTCTTTTGCTGATGATGTGTCAATAATTGACCTGCTTTCCTTTATTTTGTTGATTTCTGCAATAGCATTTGTGATGTACACCAACTTTGGGACAGATTTAAACAGATTGTGAATGAATGTATCGATTGTTTTGTACCCAAGATCACAAAAAAATTGTAAGGGCAAGAACCCATGGATTTCAAGGGAGACATTGCAATCTAAAAGGTGACTGAAGCGCTTAAAGAAAAGGTTAACAAGCAACAGAACATCATTTCTATTACAAGAAATATCGAAACTTTCCTTACAATTTAAAGACCAAGTAGCTGCTGATAAAAAGCGGTACTACGGTGAATCATTACCAAGCTTTATCACCACGTCTCCCGAGAAATTTTGGCGTTCGATTTCTCCACACTCCGCTGAATGTTATACATTTCAAGTTGATGGCTGCCTAACTCACGATAGCGCGAAAATTTCCCATGCCTTCAAAACCATTTTAAATCGGTGCTCACCCAAGATAATGGTACATCCCCTGTGTTTCATGCATCCCTACCACCGATGTCTGATGTCATTGTTTCTGAAAGTGGTATATTTATTCTTCTGCTAAGGCTTGATGCCAAAAAATCACCAGGGCCTGATAATATTCCTAATAGCTTCTTCAAAAGGTACACTGAGTGGGTGTCAAAATACCTTCATGTTATTTTTTGCAAGCCTTTACAAAATGGAGAAATACCAAGAGACTGGGGAACCACTAGAATTAAACCAGTTCACAAGACCGGAAATAAGAACTCTGTTAAAAATTGTCATCCAATATCATTAACATGTACGGTATGCAAGATTCTGGAACATATCAATTACAATCACGTCTGCGAATTTATAGACAACTATAACGTTCTTACCGAATTCCAGCATGGTTTTAGGAAAGGTTATTCGACACACAGTTAGTAGAAACATTACATGACTTTGCCAAATCAATAAATAGTAGAACACAGACTGACCTTACTTTTTTATGGACTTTTCCAAAACCTTTGATAAAGTATCCCACACTAAACTGATATATAAGATAGGTTGAATAATCAATGATTCCCAAGTAGTTAACAGGATTTCTGCATATCTCACAAAACGCGAACAATTTGTTGTTTTTGCTGATTCCTGCTCACATGGACAGCTTGTTGACTCTGGCGTACCTAAGTCCTCGGTGCTAGGACCACTTCTTTTTCTCCTGTTTATTAATGCTATTTTTGATGACATCCCTGTTAAAATCAAACTCTACGCTGATGACTGTGTACTTTATAACGAAATATGCTGTCCCGCAGACCAACACGTGTTAAATGATGTTCTACAAAAAGCGTCCTCCTGGTGTGATGAATGGTAAATGGCTAATAACTTCGAAAAAAAAGTGCTTATGCAAATAACTAATAAAAAGAATCTTTTAAAATATGAGTACTCCACTACCCATACTAAACTTTCCCAAGCACCACATTACAAGTATCTTGGCATATGGATCACAGATGACCTGAATTGGACGAAACACATTAATACAGTAACTAACACTGAAATGCGTAAGCTGTTCTTCCTCAGAAGGGCATTAAAACTCTCAACCCCCTCCGTCCGCCTTCGGGCTTATAAAATAATAGATATACCGACTCTGGATTATGCTTCCATTCCATTATATAGGACCCTTTTACCAAAACTAATATCAACAAGCTAGAAAGAGTACAAAAAAGGCAATTCATTTTATTTATAACAGCTTCGGGCGCACTTCAATCACAGAACTTTCAGCTCGAGCTAATCTACCAACACTAACAGAAAGAAACCGCGTATCTAGACAAACATTTTTATATCAACTAATACAGGGACATTACAAGATAGACATTTCTGAAATTCTTTCATTTTCGTCTGGATATGCAACTCGACAAAGGCATGAGCGCACAATAACACCCTATGCAGCCCGTAACAACTGCTTTAAATATTCATTCTTTCCACGAACAATAAACGACTGGAACAAAATAACCAACACCGAAGTTTTACAGCCATCCTTAAGATTGTTTACTTCTAGCCTCGATAACAGTGTTTAATGTAGCATGCCAATTAAGCTCTGTCTCTATAAATATTCGAAGTTTTGCATATTTAGGTTGCTTTGTGCGTATATATACTTTTGTTTCTGTGTGTTTTTATCTTCTTGTTTTGAAAATTTGTTTGTCTGGATATTGAGCGTTCATGTAATTCATGTAACCTACTCTGCGAAACTTCCTAGTAGGAATTGCAGTATTCATAAATAAAATAAATAAAAAAAATAAATAAGGATATCCATCTTTTTAGTTTGAGCTAGCTTTAGATCATGAAAGGGAAGATGATAGGTGAGCCGACAAACTATGAGTGCTTATACTAAGCGGAGGACATCCTTCTCACAGAGGCCTCTCTTGCAATTAGTGATGCGTTGGATCATGTGTGGAATTTGAGTTATCTGCTGAGCCGGAATGAGTGTAATGTGCGAGGCCTTGTCGTAGGGCTGAAGGTAGAGGCCTAAAATGCCAATTCGAGGTACCAGAGGGATAGGACGGCCATCAAGAAAGAGCGAAACGTCAGGAGAATCAGCGGTTTCGTCACGCCGTTTGTATGCTAAAAACAACCCCGACTTTTCCACTGTGCACGTAAGGCTGCCGGCAGCAGTATTGTTTTGTGCCTTAGACACAGCTTCCTGTAGGGCGTCCTGAATGGTTCCGTCTGATCCCTTGGTTACCGAAATTGTAATGTCATCTGGATAGATAACATGCTGGATGTTGGGAACCTGTTGTTATAGAGAAGGGAGTTTAGCCATAGCTGCATTGAACGAAGTGGGCGAGAGAACCGAGACCTGTGGTGTTCCTCTGCCTGCGAGACGAATGACGTCGGACCGCAGGTCTCCGATCGCAATAGTGGCCGTGCGGTCAGAAAGAAAAGACCTGACGCAATTGTAGATACGTGAGCCACACTGAGACGAAGCTAGATTGTCAAGATTGAGGTCGTGGGAGACGTTGTCAAAAACATGCTTCAGATCCAGGGCCAGAATAGCTAGGCCCTGGTTTGAAGTGGGGCTATCTAACGCGTTCTCCTTGAACTGTAATAATACGTCCTGTGTAGAGATACCAGGATGGTAGCCGAATAGTGTATCAGGAAAAAAGCCATTGTCTTCGAGGAATCGTTGTAGTCAAGAGAGGACCACGCGTCCAAAGAGTTTAGCTACACATGAAGTTAAGGATATAAGGAGAAGATTCTGGAGGGATAGCGGTTTGCCAGGCTCTGGAATAAGTATTATTTCTGCGTGTCGCCACTCCCGTGGTAGCGTGCCGTTGTTCGAATGTTCGTTGTAAAGGGCTGTTAAATATTCAAGGAACTGGTCACCTAAATTACGCAGAAGTGTGTACGTAGTCCCGTCTGTCCCAGGTGCTGTGTTAAGCTTAATGCTTTGCAAGACTGCCCTAACCTCTGCTTCTGTAATTTTCTCATCTAGAGGGGTTTCGTGCACGTCTTGATAATCACGGTAGGTGAAACGGGGGCCCGTGGATACATAGTGTTGCTTTAAGGAGTGCAGCAGAGTGCTATCGTCGAGCCCTGATTTGTGGAGATTGGTGCGGATTGCGTTAGCAGTGTGTAATTTCGTCTGCGTGGGATTTAAAAGAGCACGGTGTATACACCACGTTCTAGGTGTACTTAGTGGGCCGTGGAGTCGATCGCAGAAGTTATGCCAATTGTTGCTAGTGAGGATGTTCGCGTAGTCGTGTGCCTCAGTAGCTAATGGTAATTCGGAGACGAAGTTTTCGGTTATGTTTCTGCCGCCGCCACCGCCGTGTCAAGCCTCTGTGGGCATCCCAGAGATGCAGCAGATGCTGGTCCACATTCGGCGTTTCTGTCGTTGTGGCGATGAGCTTGATAGCTGTTTAAAAATTGGACTGGATTTGTAATATCAACAGTGTAGGGAAGGAGAGTCCTGATGGGTAGTTGTACAATTACGCCTAAATTCATCCCAACTTGTTAGTTTCAGGATGCGCTCTGGGGCGCGTGTGGCTGCTACTTTGAGCTCTGTAGTTAGTATATGGTGATCATTGCCTAGATTAACCATGAGGTTGCACCCGGAATGGTGACTAACTCCTTTGATTACCGTGAGTCGGGGCATGGGTCCCCGCTGACACTATTACCTAAGAGAGCGGGTTCATCAGGTTCCGTCAGCAGGGTGATGCGATGAATCTCGAGAACCTGTGCGAATCGACGGCCTTTAGGCGTATATGTTGAGTAGCCCCAAGCCAGATGGGGGGCATCAAAATCTCTTATAATAACTATGTGTTTACCCAACTTACATAGTTGTGCAAATAGATGACCGAAGTCATCATTCCTGGCGTTAGGTGCGCTGTAAACCTTAAGCACGTGCAGGCTGCTACTAGAACGAGAGCAGGGGACTAACTCGAGAAGTACGTATGAGATGGAGGTGCTCTGAAGAGTGTGTTCTATGACAGTGACTTGTTTAAAAACTAGTGTAGCTGTGCGATGCGGTGTATTGTTCGCTACGTCCGTGTATGTGGTGTAACCCGAAAGCGTAGGGTTACATTGTACTTCTTGTACCGCTATGCCATCGGGAGTAATCCGCTGCGTCGCAATGAATTGCGTTAGAGCTCCGCGTTTCCAACGATACCTCCTGCAATTTCACTGCCATACACGTAGGAGTTGAGGGGTGTCACGCGTTGACCTACGGTTTCTCGCCAAGGTCATGCAATAGTGGGGCGTCGGTAGTACACGGAGGCATTTCAGACAGTGATAAATCTTGGTGGAGGATGGTGGGAAGCGAGACTGCAGCAGGCTGCGGTGTTGGAACGTTTTTTTTGGGACGGTGATAGGAAACGGGAAGGGCGTGTGTAAGGATGCGGTCGCTGTCTTTCACTTGTCGGAGACGTGGTGCGTTTTGGTGTAGATGGTGCAATATAAAGTTGGCCAAGTGCAGCCGATTACTTCTAGTTGACATCCGTTACAATCTGCTGGGCAACCGGTTGCAGGGCCTGCTGGATGAATTGCTGGAGTATACCTGTTAGTTCAGCCATAATGCTATCCGTCATTTTCTGCATTTCTATCTGCATCATAACTTTGAATTTGTTCCTAAAAAAGTAGCCATTTCGTTCAACGCCTCTTGTGTGCAAAAGTGAGATTGTGCCGTAGTTGGCGGCCTGTCAGGGTGAAGCTGAGTGTCCACTGACATGGGTTGGGGTGTTCCTTGCTGCGTTGACATTTGTGTGCGGGGGTGGGACTGAAGTGGAGAGAGAGGGAGAGGAGAGAACTGCTCTGCCCAGCCTACCGTTTGTGCTTTTTTGCGGGAACTGCTTCATGATAATGCATTGTCCCATGCTTGCGCCAGCCTGGAGATCCCTGCTGGCCAGCGAAACCGCTTTGATATGACAAGTTTCCTCGCTTGGGCACCAACCTATCACTGGAACGGCTCCTTCGCCTGGCTGCACTCCCGGGTGCGCTGTTCTGCCATCCGGGGCTGGGGGATGGTGACTGTGTCTTCATGGTGGGAATAGCTGACTGGGGTGGTTTGCGTCGATTGACTTGTGGGAAAACCGCTCTGGGCAAGGTTTGGCAGCCTTCGGGTGGTCGCCACCTCAAAGCATGCAAGAAAGGTGGCACTCGGGGTTGTTAGGTGATAGTGAATCCCCGCACACTCGACATTTCAGTGTGCCAAGAGGCTGTGAGCACACATCCTCGTGGTGTCCTGTTTTGTTGCACTTTCTACAGTGGTGAATAGTCCGTTTGTAGAGGTAGCAGCGAAGAGCCTGTCCGTACGCATTGACGAAAAAAGGGACCCACTTGCCACAAAATAACACCACCAATGCTCCGGAGTCACCAAGGCGTCTGAACGTACACTCCAAGGCAAAAGGGTGTTAAAATGATGTGTGGTTTGTCCTTTTTGGAAGTACTGGGGCCGCCACAACCAATAATCCCTTTAAGGACTAACAGCACCAAGTCTAACAGTTAGTCCCAAAGACGAGCTCAAGGGACTAACATTTATTCTTCACATTTACACCTTAGTGAGTAACTCTGAGTGCCACAATTTACATCTTACCGGGAAATCGCTAGTCCTCACAGTTGCACCTCACCGGACGAATGGTTGATCCACATAAGTACTCCAATCAGATCAACTTTTTATCCCCAGTTCAAACATTTTTTTTCGTTTATTTTCCGTCAGGCCTAATACTTTTTTCGCCTGTTTTTCTGCGCGGTGAGCAACAAATAGCGCAGAAAATATTACATAAAAAAGTAGCTACCAACTATGTTTAATTGCTTTCGTTCTTACAGCAACGACGAAAGACAAAAGTGAGACATTAAAATCTTTCCTTTTTTTACATACACATGAAGTTTCTCATTTCTTTTAAGCGAATTCATGGTGAAGTGTACAGGTCCAGTCTCGTTGTCACAGCTTGTTCACTCCTTGTGGAGCTCCTCAGACGGAAGCGATAGATGACAGGCATTGCAGACGCCAGTGCACGCAGCCTTTTGCTTGTTCTGTTCCGACGACTGTACGTACAATAAGATAGTAAAAATAGTTAGACACACGTGACACAAGATGAAGATGCCTGCATATGACATGTGCGTGCAAGTAACTATAAAAAACATGCGTGTAAAATATGACACACTAATAACTTTACCATCACATCTCGTACAGTTCTTCTGAAGCAGCTCTGACGAAATAGATGGATGACAGGCATCACAATAAGTATATAAAGTAGTAAGTCACGCGTGACAGAGGATGAGCACAAATGCATATGAGAAATACGTGCAAGGTGAAATAAAAACATACGTGAGATATTACACGCTAATAATTTCAACGTGATGTCACACATCGTCAGAAACATTTCGTTCCCCGCAGCACAACAGCTTAAGAACGGTGGCCGCAGCCACCACTCCCCGAACCACCGTGCCACCAACAAATCAGCGAGTCCTAAGCGTGCGATGTCGTTCAGCTCGAGCAAGCGAACCCGAGACCAAACACGGCGCTGCACGCGGAGTGTCTGACGCCAGCGATTTTCGAACAGGAGAGCGAGCGTACGCTTGGCCGCCACCATGAACAGCACCGTGCTGGTTTGGAGCTAGCGCCGAAGAAATCGACGGTAATGCAGCCCTTTTTCACAAGCTTGAGTGAGTGCAGTGCGCAAACGCGAGTCCGCCACCATGGCAAACAGACGGCACCGAGCTGCTTTCGACCGACTGACGGCAAAGCCAACTGTAATGGGGGCCGATTTTCATTTAGTTCTGACCCTAGTGAAAGCCTCGCCAGGCCATGCTGGTGCACTTACAGCGCGTGACATACCACAACCACGCTAATTGCGAGAACCCTCAACGTGTTTTCGACGACTCCCAACAC
This sequence comes from Rhipicephalus microplus, assembly GCF_043290135.1. Taxonomy (NCBI): domain Eukaryota; kingdom Metazoa; phylum Arthropoda; class Arachnida; order Ixodida; family Ixodidae; genus Rhipicephalus; species Rhipicephalus microplus. The sequence goes on from NC_134705.1 coordinate 25,583,912, forward strand.
AGCGACGAGGTCTCAAGCCAATATCGTCAGCTTGGACCTCATTGCGGTGGCGAAGACAGGTGAGCACTCGATGGGCGAACGTATTGGAGGGTGACGGCAATGGCGGCCGTTTTCCCTGCGGTCTCAAAGCACAGGCAACCTTCGGACGCCCAATCGGACCTTCGCGGTGCATTTTGTGCGGGCGATATACAACACTACCGAGCCCAATGCCGGCAAGCGCGATCCGTATCGCACACGCGACAAGTAGAGTAGAATAAAAAATGATAACCAACTTGCGAAAGAATGTAGCGCTGATTTCTGCCCTGAGTCGGACTGAAGTATATATTCAATAGGCCTGCCGTCTCCTCGGCCACCATGTTGACATTTCCAACTGTTGTCGTGTCTTAGACGTGACTACCTTGAAGCCAGACATATACAGCACGGCGTGGTGTCGTGTCAAGACTTGCTCCAGACTTCATGGGTGCAGCGAAACGTAAAAGCAGCAGCCCACACTGATCTAAGCGTACACACAAGCACCACGTCGTAATTCCTAGATCATCGAATCCAGGCGGTCATGGTCGAGCACTCAGAGCGCGACGCAACGCGAACCGTAGCCAGCAAAATACGGAGAAAGACTGAGCCAGGAGAGAAAGAGGACGGCCAGTGGCCTTGGCAACGCTCTGCGCGCTTACTGCAATGCACGGGTGGTTCATCCCTTTGAAGCGTGTTTGGAGACTAAGTGGTTTGCACGCAGCACACTTCACTCTGTGGTTCCTCCTCAACGGTCTATCCGTACATCGCGTGCGCCTATTGAGCTCCGTTACTCTTTTTTGTGTCATTTTTCCTTAGAGTGTAAGGACCTTGTAGCTGGTACTTCAACTTCAGTCAGGAAGTCATCTGGTGTGATTCCATGGCCTACTCCGTTGACCACACCTTTATAAAAGTTATCAGGCGCCATACCATAACAGGTGATGCGTAGGTTTCTGCGTGGACTGTAATTTTGGTGGTTTGTCCAAGTGCAGTGGCGATGTGTTCAGATGAGGTGCTTATTGTTAGCACATTTTGAATTTTGTCTACACGAAACTTGATATCAGGCTTCTCATTGTGCATAATTTCTGCAGGAGTAACGGCGCGAAGTAACGTCTTGGGGCTAACCTTGCTCATATTTATTCCACTATGGGGACGGATTGCTAGCTTGCAGTCCTCAGCAGGGAGCGGTGTGAGTCTTGGTAGACGCGTCTTTGACCGGCTCTGGCATAGAGCGGGCTCAGACGGCGTGCTGGGCAGCCGTTCAGTGGGTACGGTAGGAGGTTGCATCTTTTGGCGTTTGTTCGCTCCTTCGGTAATAGTGATCCATGGCTCTACGTTGTGCTCATCGCTAGCCTGAGCATCGGTGTCTTCACTGGTGGAGCAAGAGGGCAAAGAGTGCTTCTCGTCGGCTGCTATGCTCGCAGAGACGCTCGCCATTCGCTGTAGAGCGGGGTGGCATTCTGTCCAAGCCGCGTGCCCGGCTTGTTAGGGTTAATGAAGCGGACCTCGCCTAAGAACTTTTGAAAGTGTTAGGATGTGTAAAAGTGGAGTCACAGGTTGAAGTCCGGTATTGGCTTGACAGTGGTGATGTTAGAAAGAAGTTCCCATTATTGCAGCAGGTCGCCAGGAAAAAATTCTTCTTGAAAATGGACCTGAGCCAGAGCCGATGTGGTGCGCGTCCGTAGGACTGTTCGCCAGGTGGTGACCCTCCGCGAATCGCTCAGATAGATCGGATCTAGCCGGAATGTTCATCTGCACACAAGCTGACGCTTTTACAGACGCTCAATGTGAGTACCGTTTAATGTTTTTAGATTTCAACTTGAAATAAGCCAGAAAATACAACTGTTACGTTTGTTTGCTTTGGCCTTCTTTGCCCAACGCTAGGTGGCCCATCGTCGCGTAAAAGCCGTCCATGCGTGTCCTAATTCTCGGACAGCATAGGCTCGGGGCATTCTTCTAAGCAGCCTGCGTAGACTGTCTGCGTGCTGTCTAAGAATTGGAAAAGCAGAACACGGCGAGCTCAGTGCTTGCGGCCATTATGAAAAACGCGTGGCGCCCTCTGTTGCAAGCGCGGTAAAGCAACACCCTCAACTGCCACGCATTCTGCAAATCAAAGGCGAAACTTCACAACCCGAGCCCGGCTGTAAGCATGTTTCACGCTGTTCCTCTACTTAAATTTTGTGCCGATTTCGTGTGAAATGTCGAAAAGACCTCCCTCGACAGTCCGGAATGTCTGCAGCACATGCATTGCAGACTTCGGAAGCAACTTCATCAGGTACGTATTATCCGACTGAAAGAAACGCGAACAGCGAAAAGCGTTATCTGCGGCGTTTCTTGGCTATGACAAGCCGGAATATGTGCTGTAATTCGGCGTCAACGTGGCGCTAGTACCTGACTCCAACTTACGCACCGCATCTATATCAATATCCAGTCCTGCCGGGCACTCAGAACACACATGCGGTGCAAAAGTGCCAGCCAGAACAAGATTTTAAAGTGCTACGGTGACGCTTACCAAAATCACATGTTGATCCGCCTAGTGGCAGTCAAGCCATGCCGCAGTTCAACTGAGCTGAAAGCCATACTTTCCGTGCGGTTAACATCTATTTACATCGAGATAAAAGGCTGTTACAGTTGCACTAAACACACATCCACGCGTGGGTCGTGGATGCGTGGTGGATTAGTTTTGTGCCACATTTGTACAGGCACACAGCACGCAAATCGCTGCTGTAAAGAGGAACGGCTTGAGTCGAGCTTGAATAAACGCAATAAGAATACTTGTACACTTCACTGCCCCGCCGTGGTGTTGTAGTGGCTAAGGTACTCAACTGCTGACCTGCAGGTCGCGGGTTCGTATCCCGGCTGCGGCGGCTGCATTTTCGATGGAGGTGGAAATGTTGCAGGCCCGTGTGCTCAGATTTAGGTGGACGTGAAAGAACACCAGGTGGTCAAAATTTCCGAAGCCCTCCACTACGGCGTCGCTCATATTCATATGGTGGTTTCGGGACGTTAAACCCTACATATCAATCAATCGTACACTTCACTGGGCTAGTAAATTGTCCTGCTGATTACGACTATATCTTAAGGTAGTGGAGCTTAGCGTTTTTTGTTGTGGACGGAACTCTGCGCAATCGCAAAACACCGCACTGGCACAATTCCCGCGATGAGCTGTAAGCTTCACAGGCAGCGCTCAGTAAAGTCTGCCTCTTGCGCTGGTTGTTGTCGCATCAAACGTTAGCGCAGTGGTACCCAGATGACATTTTATAAGCGGGCACAGCGTAGGTGCTATTTTGCATTTTAATACTCCTAGAGCCACTGCATGCCATGCTAGCAAGGCACGCCTTGGCAGTTACAAACAAATTATGGCGTCTCTGGGAGTGAGCGTATAACGCAGAAGGCGCCTGGGTGCTCTCGTCCATATGGCAAGACCGATCGCTCCCGGCCATATTTTTCCGCCCTCTGAAGCCCGCTGCTTTGCCACGGCTAATCAGAATGCCATGCTCTGGAGGCGCGGCGCTGTACTTTTGGGAGAAGGATTGCCACGTGATAGCGACACGTGGGCTAAAGGTAGAGATGCCGGCCTCTTCTGCCGCGCAGCCATCTGAAGGAGGCATGTGTTCGGAACAGGCTGACGCACTCGCTGCATCGCAAAAACCCACTTCACCACTCTGCCGTGCTGCCTTCAGTGTGAATGAGCTTTCAAGAGGCCTTGAAACACACTTCCAAGCAACCATGGAATGAATTCACTGGAAGAGCTTATTCTCTCACGAATTCAACGCCGCTAAAAGTTCGAGAATTCGTCCAGTACGAGTGGAGTTATTAGGATTTGTCACACGTTGCAATCCCATTCTCTCTTCTCCTGTCCTGACGAAAGCGCTGGAAGCCTAGCAGGGAGGGGCTGCAGGTCCACATAGAAACGTCACGCACGCCCCGTAACTTTGAACACTTTTTTCCTTTTTTTTCGAACAAGCGACTTTCTCAGTGTGTTGTCCCGCACACGCGTGTACAAGTAGCGGCTTCCCGTGGCTATCTCTGTGACGAGCGAGCGCGCCATGTTCAAATCAGCCGATGGCTGATAGACGAGCTTGCTACGTGTGACTTTGGAGTATATTGCGTGTTTGTTGCGAGAAGAGAAAGCAACTTTTAGCTTAATTTGATAATTTATTGCGACTTCCAGGCCGTGTGCCGCGCTATAATATTTGGCTTGCGTGTTGTCAGGAGTTTCTACTACCGATCGGCAGCGTTTTCTGACTATGCTCAAGAAGTGTAAGAGCAGGGTAGCAAAAATATTGAAAAAGACATTTTATATTTTTGGACAATTTGAAATCAGCAGCCATTTTTTAAACAATCACGCATATGTGTGTTCTAGCACGTCTTTTGTTTGTGTAAATATCTCATATTTCGAAACCTATGCGACGGGCTGCTTTACCCCCCTTAGGTACGCGTCACTTGAGGGACCCTAAGGGCAGCTAGAAACGCGCCGAAATAAAAAGCACTATTTTTTTACTAGTGCGAGTGAGATTTAGTCTGGGAACAAGTGCTTTATCTGCCGAGTTAGTGTTTGTCCACATGTAAAAGTACTTTGCGGTCTTTTTTGCACGTGTTGTTTGTGCGCGTTGCACGCGTTGTTCGCGAAGTTCCAGAAGTGAAATGTTTTTGCCATTATAAGAAAGATAGGTAGCTTAGAGGGAATGTGAAAGGCTCTCTAGGCCACACATTTTCACGTGGCATCGACTGATACTAATCCATCCCACAGCCTTTGCCCGAAGGACGCTGACACCTCGTGCGAATTCATCAAAGCCCAGTTCAGTGGTGAACCATACGTTCGCAAGGAACCTCTTATGGGATCTCTTCTTGAGAATATTAAGCTAATTTATGAGCAACTTGCTAATCACGAATTATTTGTGAAATGCCTCCAAGGTGAAACTCAAAAGCCCAATGAGTCGTTCAACAATGTCATGTGGAAGCGCACTTCGAAAAAGCGTCTTTCTCGGACACCTAACACTTAAAATATGCAGTCTTGACGCTGTAAGCACAAATAATGATGATAATATAGCACCTGTAAATGTGCTGAACCCGTCTGGAATTTCACCAGTTCGCTACACAGTGCAGGGCCTATGCCCAATTGACCTGCATCGACAGTACTTCGCTGACAGGGCTGCGATGCAGGCGACAAAGGGAACCTACCAGGCCGAAAGCCTCCACTCAAAAAGCAAAAGTGATACTCGTGATGAGTATATGGCTGGTGCCTATTAAAAATGTACTTAAATTGGCGGCTATTAGGCGGTGTTGTTGAAGCAAAGCACGTTTACCACTTTGAACGCAATTATCTCAAGACATACCTTTTTGTACATATGTGCCTTTTTTCTCAGCAACCACATTATCTAGAAACATCAATTTCCGCCTGTATTCACAGAACGTGCATGACGTGCTTAGTATTCACAGAACACAATGACGCTGACATATTTTTGTGTGAGGAACTACTTTTTTTAACAGGACATCTAATACTGATTAACGGGTCATTATTAGGTATCTAAAGAATCGCAAAAAATGCATTACATGTTTCAGGGTAAAATCTGCTTCTTTAAAAATAGGTTCATGATCGTAATGACAGGAAAAAAATACTGTAACCTGATTGTTGTGTAGAAAAAGGTACATGAACTTGGTCAAAATACATGGCGGGTATAGGGAATACCATGTTTCCTTAAGGGAACAGGGTATGCCCTTTAACCTGTAGCCGCATCGTGGGTCCCCTGCACAGATGTCAGTTTTTTCTAAATGCTTTCATTTTCAAAAAAAAAATCTGCAGATCTCACGTACTTAGGGATCAACGCTATGCGAAGCATGTGGAGGGAAGGTGGCCTTGTTGCAGTTTCTTTATTAAGTGACACGTCCTTAAATACGCACACCATATAAGCTGAAGAGTTGCAGATGTTTATATAACAAGTTGTTTGCACTTGCGCAATGATGCCAACTGGAACATGTGTATTGGCGACACCAGAAGCTGATATGAAGCACTGATGCTTGCGAGGATAATGGTCCCGGACACTGCTACATAAGTAAACTTCAGCGTATGGCAAGTAACCACAATTGACGTGAACTTGACGTGACTACTGTATCAAAGGAGTACATATTTAATGCTTATAAAATTCGGTAGGCAGCACTGCAACCACTACGGACGGTTAACAAAGATTAGCGTCTATTTGAAAAGTAGTTCTTATACCTGGCGTAGCTCTGTGGTAAAAGGCTTCATTGCCACACAAAATGCTTGGGTTCGGTTCCACCTGGGACATTGACATTTATTCTTTGCATTCGTCAGGTCGACGATACCGCTGTCGGGTATTTCTCAACGCTCGCGCGTTTTAACTGCCCATGTGTGTTCTTGTCGTTCCTGGGTTGAGACTAAGGGTCAATCATCTGTCACACATACCCGCATACCAGCGGCACATACCCACTCGTGGGTATGTGCTTTCCAACATACCGTGGCACATACCCACTCGTGGGTATGTGCCACGGTTATTGGAAAGTGTTTGACGACGTACGCGACGGGATTCTGGGAATATCCGTGTCTTGACCTGCCTGCCATATTCGTCAAACCAACTTACCAACTCACGCCTATTTTGATTCACGCCATGTTATGGGGTTGACAACGAGAGCATCCAAGCCTAAACAGAAGTTTATATATATATATATATATATATATTTATATATATATAGATATAGATATAGATATAGATATGGTCAAAGACCCTCTCAGTGCTAGCTGATTGGTTGGCTTCTTGCGTATCAGTTTCTGTCGTTCCTTTTTCAAGTCTAGGCGAATTCGAGACCGTACCATTCTATGGTCACTGCATCGTACCTTGCCAATCACTTCCACATCCTGCACGATTCCAGGGTGTGCACTCATTATAAAGTCTATTTCGTTCTTATTTTCGCCATTAGGGCTCCTCCATGTCCACTTGCGGTTTTCTCGTTTTCGGTAGAAGGTATTCAAAATCCGTAAATTATTGCGTTCTGCGAATTCTACTAGTAGCTCTCCTCTGGCGTTTCTAGTACCGATGCCATAATCTCCTACTGCCTGGTCTCCAGCCTGCTTCTTCCTACCTTTGCATTAAAGTCGCCCATCACTATAGTATACTGTGATTTTACCTTACTCATTGCCGATTCCACGTCTTCATAGAAGCCTTCAACTGAAGCGTCATCATAGCTGGTTGTAGGTGCGTAAGCCTGTACTACCTTCATCTTGTATCTTTTATTCAGTTTAATTACGATACCTACCACCCTTTCATTAATGCTATAGTATTCCTCTATGTTGCCAGCTATGTTTCTGTGAATTAGGAACCCCACTCCCAGTTCTCTTCTGTCTGTCAAGCCCCTGCACAAAGGACGTGCCCATTCTGTAGCACCGTATAGGCCTCATCTGTCCTCCTAACCTCACTGAGCCCTATTATATCCCATTTAACATCCTCTAGCTCCTCGAATAGTACAGCTAGACTTCCCTCACTAGATAAGGTTCTAGCGTTAAACGTTGCCAAGTTCAGGTTCCAATGGCGGCCTGTCCGGATCCAGAGAATCTTAGCACCCTCTGCTGCGTTGCAGATCTGACCGCCGCCGTGGTCAGTTGCTTCGCAGCTGCTGGGGACTGAGGGCCGTGAGTTATTTGACGTAAGCATGTGGGAGGTATTGGCCAGATACTGCACCAGGGTGGCCAATCCTTCTCTGGTGAGGGAGTGCGTTCTCAGCGGTGTTTGCTTGTGAGGCCGCACCCCAGGCCTCTTAATGCAGTTTCATCAGCACGCGGATTTTTTTTAATCCGGTTGGAAACTGCGCGGTACCGGGATTTGAACCACGGACCTCTTGCATGCGAGGCGGATGCTCTAACCACTACGCCATCGACGCATCATCTCTCAATCAATCAGCTAGCACTGAGAGGGCAAGTCCAGGAATTCAGAGTGTCGCTGCAGAACAGGTACTCGGCTCTTAGTGAGGAAACCAACCTTAGCGTAGATACAATGAATGATAATCTGACGAGTAGCATTACGGAGTGTGCAGTGGAAGTTGGAGGTAGGGTAGTTAGACAGGACACTGGCAAGCTTTCCCAGGAAACGAAGAACCTAATTAAGAAGCGTCAAATCATGAAAGTGTCAAGTACAATAGACAAAATAGAACTGGCAGAGCTTTCGAAGTTGATTAATAGACGTAAGGTATGCGATGTAAGAAGGTATAACATGGAGAGAATTGAACACGCTCTGAAAAACGGAGGAAGTGTCAAAGCATTGAAGAGGAAACTTGGGATAGGCAAAAGTCGGATGTATGCCCTAAAGGACAAAGAAGGCAAAATCACTACCAATATGGATAGGAGAGTTAAAATAGCGGAGGAGTTTTACAGAGATCTGTACAGTAGCAGAGACAACCACGACCTTAATACTATAAGAACTAGCAGTAACCCAGATTACACCCCACCAGTAATGATAGAAGAAGTCAGAAAAGCTTTGGAAAGTATGCAAAGGGGCAAAGCTGCTGGGGAGGATCAGGTAATATCAGATCTGCTGAAAGATGGAGGACAGATTGTGTTAGAAAAACTAGCCACCCTGTTTACGTGGTGTCTCCTGACAAAAGAGTACCAGAGTCTTGGAAGAACGCTAACATCATCTTAATACATAAGAAAGGAGATGACAAGGACTTGAAGAATTACAGGCCGATCAGCTTGCTCTCTGTAGTATACAAGCTATTTACAAAAGTAATTGCTAACAGAGTAAAGAAAACATTAGAATTCAATCAACCAAAGGAACAAGCAGGATTTCGAACAGGCTACTCAACAATTGACCACATTCATACTATCAATCAGGTAATAGGGAAATGGTCAGAGTATAACCAACCACTATACATAGCCTTCATAGATTACGAGAAGGCGTTTGATTCAGTAGAAATATCAGCCGTCATGCAAACACTGCGGAATCAGGGCGTAGATGAAGTATATATAAACATTCTGGAAGAAATCTACCGGGGATCAACTGCTACCATAGTGCTTCATAAAGAAAGCAACAGAATACCAATCAAGAAGGGTGTAAGGCAGGGGGGCACAATTTCCCCAATGCTATTTACCGCGTCCTTACAGGAGGTTTACAGAAGCCTAGAATGGGAACAGTTAGGGATAAGAGTCAATGGAGAATACCTTAGTAACCTGCGCTTCGCCGATGACATTGCATTGCTGAGTAACTCGGGGGACGAATTGCAACTCATGATTATGGAGTTAGACAAGGAGAGCAGAAAGGTGGGTCTTAAAATTAATCTGCAAAAAACGAAAGTAATGTACAACAACCTCGGCAAGGAGCAGCGCTTCAAGATAGGTAATAGTGCACTTGAAGTTGTAAAAGACTAGGTCTACTTAGGGCAGGTAATAAGCGCAGAACCGAACCACGAGATTGAAGTAACTAGAAGAATAAGAATGGGGTGGAGCACATTCTGGAAGCACTCTCAAATTATGACAGGTAGATTGCCACTATCCCTCAAGAGGAAGGTATATAACAGCTGTATCTTGCCGGTACTTAGCTACGGAGCAGAAACCTGGAGACTTACAAAGAGGGTTCAGCTTAAATTGAGGACGACGCAACGAGCAATGGAAAGAAAAATGGTCGGTGTAACCTTAAGAGACAAGAAGAGAGCAGAGTGGATTAGGGAACAAACGGGGGTTAATGATATCATAGCTGAAATCAAGAAGAAGAAATGGACATGGGCAGGGCATGTAGCGCATTGACAGGATAACCGCTGGTCATTAAGGGTAACTGACTGTATTCCCAGAGAAGGGAAGCGGGTTAGGGGGAGACAGAAGGTTAGGTGGGCAGATGAGATTAAGAAGTTTGCGGGTATAAATTGGCAGCAGCAAGCACAGGACCGGGTTAACTGGCGGAACATGGGAGAGGCCTTTGTCCTGCAGTGGACGTAGTCAGGCTGCTGCTGCTGATGATGATGATGGTCAAAGTCACAGAAGTTCGCTAAGAAATGCTTCGCATTTAAAACCAATGTGCCTTCCCGCCGCTCCTGGGTGAATAATCATGTCACCACCAGCAATTTATATTGGTGACACCATCTACCCTCGCATACTCTCCCTTACTTACTCTCTTCAAGCCAAGACGAAAGGCGTCTTGGTAAATAGATAGATAGATAGATAGATAGATAGATAGATAGATAGATAGATAGATAGATAGATAGATAGATAGATAGATAGATAGATAAGGTAAAAGTACGGAAAGAAATACTTCACATTTAAAAGCAAAGGTAGAGCATGAAAGGGAGCAGTTTTGTTTAGTGTTCTCGCTCGAGAAAATAACAAGCTGTCTCTGCTCACCAGTGTCGCCGTGCCTGGAGCAGCCGTTATGGGCTCCTTGCCTGCCACGTACAGCACAGTCTGGGAACGCAAGCCTCTTCTACTTTGACCACCGCATCCAGGAGTGCGTCGTCAAAGAGCAGCTGCCAATACCGTGCCTGCACCAGACTCCCATCATGTTCGGCACTGAGCGAGAGTGTCTGATGACCTGCGCTGGGAGACCAGCGGGAGGTGCGCTTGCATTGATTTTATTTTGCAATACGGTGGCCACTTTATGCGAAGGTCTCCTAATTAATGACACTGTTTATACAACGTGCCGTCGTGGTCTAGTGGCTAAGGTACTCTGCTTTTGACCCACAGGGTGCGGGTTCGAATCGCGGCTATGCATCGGCTGTATTTTCTATGGAGGCGAAAATGCAGGCCCAGGTGGTCCAACCCGAAACGCTGAAAATTTGCTGAGCACTCCACTACGGCGTCTCTTATGATGCTGGTCTTTGGACGTTAAAGCCCACAAATCAATCATTCATTACAACATGCTGCATTGATATTCGACATGCAGGTAGACAACTGATGTAGGGACTCCGTATATATACACACACACACACACACACACACACACACACACACACACACATATATATATATATATATATATATATATATATATATATATATATATATATATATATATATATATATGTGTGTGTGTGTGTGTATATATATAGGCAGGCATAGTGGTTGAGTGGCCGTAGCGTTGCATATAGTCCAGTAGATCCTCCGTGAGCGGTCACAACGTGGTTTATTTCGACGTTTCGGCCTAGAGTCTGGCCTTCATCAGGATTAAAGATACAGTTTGTTGGTGCTCAGCTTTATACGATCTCAAATCAGAGGGCAAGGGAAGAGGAAAAAAAGACAAAAAAAGGAAAAAATAAAAAAATAAAAGAAGAAAAAGGAAAGAAAAAGAAGAAAAAAGAGAAGAAGAAGAGAAAAATAATATACGTTGGACGCCCCTTGGGTGCCCCCCTTCCTCTCTTCCTTCTATTTCCTTCCTCCCCTCTTACCTCCACTTCCCCCTTCATATCTCTCCCCCTTCTCCCCTTCACCTTTCTGATGTCAGTGGTCTGTGTATGTTTCCGTTCACTAATGCATTCCTCCCGATCAGACGGCCCCTCCTGGCACTGGCGGTTCGGTGTGGGGCAAAAAAGAGCTTTTCAGGAAGTCCTAAGCCTTTAACTACTCGGGGTCCCGTAAACAATTCGTCGTAGAAGGAGGGGTGCAGCGTATTGTGGCAGAGGCTGGTAAGCGGGCATTTGAGGAAGCTCTAAGTCTTTAACTACTCCGCGCCCTGTCAACATTTCGCCGTAAAAATAGGGGTGCCCCGTATTGCGGTAGGCTGTGCAAGCGGGTGCAATGCGAATTCCTTGCCCGCTTCTAAATTACGCGTGTAGTGGGGGCCTCCCGGCTGTGCACAGGGTTGCTGTTGGGCATGTCATGCTTGGCACAATTGATTGGGTAGTAAAATAAAACAGAAAAGAGACGACAGCTGCACTTAAGAAGAGTAGTTACACTTGGGTCAGTGCCCTTCGCAGCTGCAGTGCCATGAACTCAGTTACTATTTAATTTGTTGCCGTTATTGTTTTCTAATGATTTAATTGCTACAAGTGTACCAGGATTCCCATTTATTCCTCTATCGAGGGTGTTAAATCGGTGGATAAGGTATGACTCTCGTTGTTCACTTTCTCGATTTGATTTATATCCCGTCTCTAAGAGCGTTACTGATAGTTTGTCGAATGCATGGTCGGGAAGATTAAGATGTTTTGATAGAGGTATACTTGGGGCTGATTTTGCTTGGGCTCTGTGATTATTGAAGCGAATCCTAAATGGTGTTTCTGTTTGTCCGATGTACTGCATACCACACACGTTGCAATTGAGTAGGTATACCACATTTGAGGAATCGCATGTTAGGTTTCCTCGTATGTTAATCGAAAACTTGTATTGCGTGCAGGTTGCTTTGTCTGTTTCTCGCATCGCCTTACATACAAGACATCGTGGCTTTAAACAAGGGCGGCATGAATTATTGGGGGGTGATGTGTTAATTTCGGAGTGGACAAGGGTGTCTTTGAGGTTACGTGGTCATCGGTAAACGACGCTGGAGCGGATTGGAATGCGCGTTTCAGACGTTCACTTTGTTCGAGAATGTTGTAATGTCGTTTAAGGATTTTGTTTACATTGGGGAAGTTTGTGCTGTAAGTCAAGCAGAAGTTTGTTCGTTGTGGGTCTTCTCGTGGTGGTCGCTTCATAAGTAAGTCTTCACGCTTTAGTTTTCTCGCTTTTTGAACAGCGTCAATAATTACATGTGGGGGGTATTTTTGTTTCTCGAGCATAAGTTATAGCCTCTGTGAGCTCGTGTCAAAGTCAGCGTCCCTAGAGCAGATTCGCTTAAACCGGTGAGCCTGGCTGTATGGAATACTGTTTTTACAGTGGCGTGGGTGATCGCTTTGGTAATGGAGGTATTGTTGTCGATCCGTTGGTTTGCGATATAGGGTTGTAGAGAGATTCTCTTCTTCTATCGTTATGGTAACATCAAGAAAATTTACGGTAACTTGCGAGTATGTGTGTGTGAAGTGTATGTTCGGATGTACAGCATTGTAAGTGTCGACAAAGCTGAGAAGTTTGTCCTCGCTGTGGGTCCAAATAAGAAAGATGTCGTCTATGTATCTTCTGTATACCATTGGTTTCAAGGAATCTTGTGCAATAAATTCACATTCTAGCTTTCCCATAAATATGTTGGCATAATTAGGTGCCATTTTGGTGCCCATAGCGGTCCCGCTGATTTGTCGAAAATAGTCTTGGTTAAACTCGAATGAATTTAATTCCAGGACCATCCTCATCAAAGTTGCAATGGCTGAGCAATATGGGGTGTTAGATTGGCTATGGTTTGTGTACATAATTTGTAATGCAGCTATGCCGTCATCGCGAGGAATATTTGTATATAATGAAGAGACATCAAGAGTAACCAAGTACGAGTTTTTCGGCACACAGATACCTGCAATGTCTTCGAGACAAGATAGTTGGACCTGTGCCACTTGGCTACTCGGACTTGACGACTATAGTCTTTAGAATTGTGGGCCCAAGTTCACCCTAATATATACGCTTGTTTTTTTAACCTGTATGCCTCAGCATCGCTACATTTCTGGTGGAGTTGCTGGGTTATGAATCGAAGCCCCGCGAGCTCAAGACAGCGTAGCCCCGTCGACCAGCATATACACCCCGTGGAAGTGACTCCTGTACACCAGAGGGCTAGTCGCCGTCTTTGAGGTGACTCACCTGAGTTCGGTCCTCTTCACTTCACACCAAGGGGAATTAAACGATGGATGCCACCACTATGACTAGCCAGATAACACCGGCAAAAGTGTTCATTACCCAACCGCACCAGCCGCCAGTATTCCACGGCGACTCCTACGAGGATGTTGAAGATTGGTTGGACCTGTTCGAGAGATTGGCGAGCTTGAATGGATGGGATGAAAAAGAGAAGCTCCGGCGCGTATACCTCGCCCTGGAAGACTTCGCAAAAACATGGTTTGAGAATCATGAAACCTCGTTGTCTACCTTGGAGGTATTTCGACGACAAACGCTGGCTATGTTCGCGAACATGGACCGGAAAGAAAAGGCGGAGGCTGCTCTTCAATCGAGGAACCAGCTCACGAACGAGAGTGCTGCTATGTACATTGAGGACATGGTCCGTCTGTTCCAGTGCGCGGATTACAACATGGCTGAGGATAAGAAGGTGCGCCATCTAATGCGCGGAGTGAAGCAAGAGTTGTTCGCCGTTCTCGTCCGCAACCTTCCAAGCACAGTTGCTGAGTTTTACTCGGAAGCAACAGCCATCGAAAAAACACTGAAACAGCGGGCTCGGCAGTACAACCGGACTCTAAACTACGCATCTGCACAGGTATTATCCGGAGGCGTGTGAAACGACGTTGAAGTCCTGCGAGAGCTCATTAGATCAGTTATTAGAGAAGAACTGAGCAGACTGCAAGTGCTCCAGACTCCAGCTGCACTATTTCTTACGGACGTTGTTCGTGACGAACTGAGCAAGGCAATACGAAAGCCAGAGCGTCAGCTGCAGCCGGTTCGACCTATCCGAACATACTCTGAGGTTGTCAGACAACCCACGGTACACAGCGATGCAGCAGTTGTCATGGCGACGACTCCTCTCCCACCTGCGGCACGCAGTGCACCTCGTCCACGGGAACCAACAGCTACCTATCTGCCCCCAGGTGCACGTAGCACACATCACTATGTGGAGCGTAGGACCAGGAAAAGTGACGTTCGGCGTGATCACGAGTGCAGGCCTCTGTGTTTTCATTGTGGGGAAGCGGGTCACCAGTAAAGATTCTGTCCTTACCGACAGGCTGGATTAAGAGGCTTCCCGTCGTATGCACCGTGCCCCCGAAACGGCGAACGACCAGCGGAGATTGAGGAGTACTTGTCCACGCGCCAGAACGCGCCACCTCTACGCCAACACCGGTCACGGTCACTATTGCCTATGCGCTACCGGTTATCCAGTCCACGTGGACCTTCAAGGCAGCCTGGTCATCGCTCTTCAAGTCCACTCCCGGAAAACTGAAGCAAGCGACTAATGTAGGTGAGGCCGCTGATAACGTCAGTTATGAAAATCCTCCAATATGGTTTGAGGCTGCTGACGGTGTATTTCCGGTAGATGGGCGCAGCAACGAAAACGTTACTTCAGATTTGCGGCTGAGAATGGAAGGCTGGAAGCTGAATGCCTTAGTCGATACCGGTGCTTATTATTCAGTGATAATCACAAGATGGTGAAAAAGCTCAACAAAGTTGTGACACAGTGGAGTGGATCGCAGATACGCATGGCAGGCGGTCTCATTATTACGCCCCTTGGCAGATGCACTGCAAGACTTGAAATACGGTGCTTTATTTACGGGGCCGATTTCATTGTGCTGCCAGAATGTTCAAGGGAAGTCATTATAGGAATGAATTTTTTGCGAGCTAATGGCACCGCAATTCACCTGCGTAGGTTCAGCGTCTTCTTTTCGACTGAACGAGCTATACCTGTGGAGTAATCTGAGGAACGACGCCTAACTGCTCTACGCGTTGTTCATGATGACGTAACAGTGCTGCCACGCTGCAGTATAATGGTGCTCGTAGAAAATGACGCATTGTACAAGCGCGAAGGCATAGCGGATACAATTGTAGTGCTGTTTTTGAACAAAGGTGTCTGCGTAGCTAGGGGTCTTGTTCACTTGACGAAAGGCCGTGCAGATGTCCTACTCACAAATTTCTCCAATGAACTTCAACACATCGCTCAAGGCACGGCTATTGCCTATTTACACGACTTGTGTATGGAGACTGAACTATGCAGCTTAACGACATCAACCACTCGACCAGTGGCCTGCAACATCGACACATCCGTGACCGTCAATCAGAGCCTTCCGGACATTCAAAAGAAACAGATTTACGCCTTGGTAAAAGAATTTTCTGATTGCTTTTCAAGTGCCTCGAAGGTCCAGCGCACGTCAATCACGAAACACAGAATTATAACGCAAGACGACACGAGGCCGATATGCCAACATCCATATCGGGTGTCACAGAAAGAACGAGAAATTATCAAGAAGCAAGTGGAGGAGATGCTTTCAGATGATGTCATCCAGCCTTCGAATAGTCCATGGGCGTCCCCCGTAGTGCTCGTTAAGAAGAAAGACAACACGTTAGGTTCTGTGTCGACTACCGAAAACTCAACAGTGTAACTAAACGAGATGTCTACCCCTTGTCACATATCGACGATACACCAGATCGGTTGCGATCCGCAAAGTTTTCTCCTCCTTAGATCTGAAAAGCGGATATTGGCAAATAGAAGTCTACGAGCAGAACCGTGAAAAAACGGCATTCGTAACACCAGATGGCCTCTACAAATTCAAAGCGCTTCCATTCGGCCTCTGTTCCGCACCAGCGACGTTCTAGCGAATGATAGACACTGTCCTTGCCGGATTGAAATGGCAGTCATGCCTAGTGTATTTGGATGACGTGGTGGTATTCTCTGCAACGTTTGACAAACATCTAGAGTGACTTCGCACAGTAATAAAGCCATTCGGTCAGCGAAATTGACAATCAAACACGAAAAATGCCACTTCAGCTTCGATGAGCTGCGATTCTTTAAACATGTCATTAGTTCCGATTGTGTTCGTCCTGATCCCGAAATGCAGCTGCTGTTCAGAGGTTCTCTACCCCCAGAGACAAAAAGTCAGTGCGTCGATTTTTGCGTTTAGGTGCCTACTATAGGCGATTTGTTGAAAATTTCTCAAAGATTGCGGATCCTCTTACAAAACTGACAAAAGACGACATGCCCTTCACATGGGAAAGCGAACAACAGAAAGCTTTTGAAGAATTAAGAAAACGACTACAGTGTTCACCAATACTTGCCCATTTTGATGAGACAGCCGACACTGAAGTCCATATCGATTCCAGCAATGTCGGCCTCGGCGCCATCCTTGTCCAGTGGCGAAATGGTCTAGAGAAAGTGCTGGCCTATGTCAGCCGCAAACTAATAAAAATTGAGGCAAACTACACTGCAACTGAAAAAGAGTGCCTCGCAGTTATCTCAAGAATAAACAAGTTTTGACCCTACCTTTATGGTAGACCGTTCAGAGCTGTCAGTGACCACCATGCTCTATGCTGGCTGGCAAATCTCAAGGACACGTCAGGTCGACTAGCAAGATGGAGCCTCAGGCTGCAGGAGTATGACATTACGGCCGTGTTCAAATTTGGAAGGAAACACATTGATGCCGACTGCCTGTCATGCTCTCCCGTCGATCCAAGTGTACCTGAAGAGGAAGACTTCTCGTTTCTAGGCGTTGTCGACACTTTCGAAATTGCTCAACTACAACGAGATGACCCGGATTTGCAGGCGCTTATACAACACCTGCAGGGTCTCGACGTTCAAGTCCCTCGCATATTCTCCAGAGGGCTCTCCGCGTTCTGCCTTCGAGGAAGTGTCCTTTACAGGAGGAACTTTGAACCTAATGGTGAAACGTTTTTACTAGTCGTGCCCACAGCCATGCGAGAGAAAATTCTGCACGTATGCCACGACGAGCCAACATCTGGACACATGGGTGTGAGCCGAACATTCGCCAGGATTTGCCTGAAATACTATTGGCCTAAGTTGCTCGCATCAGTGCAGCGCTACGGGAAAACTTGTCGTCAATGTCAACGGCGCAAAACTCCACCCGTAAAACCAGCCGGCCTTCTCCAGCCAATAAACTCTCCAGATGCCCCATTCCAACAAGTCGGCATGGGCTTCCTAGGACCTTTCCTGACATCGTGTGCAGGCAAGAAATAGATAGCCGTAGCCACAGACTATCCGACCGTTATGCTGAGACTGACTCTCTGTACAGTGCGACAGCTGCCGAAGTCGCCAAGTTCTTTGTGAACAACATAGAACTCAGACATGGTGCTCCCATCGTCGTTATTACGGATCGGGGTACCGCATTCACTGCAGACCTAATGCAATGCCTGATGCGCAGGACAAATGCCGATCACAGAAGAACAACGGCGCATCACCCTCAGTCAAATGGCTTAACCGAACGCCTCAACAGAACTCTGACCGACATGCTATCAATGTATGTCGATGTTGAACATAAACACTGGAATGAAATATTACCCTGCGTAACATTCGCATATAATACAGCCGTTCAAGAAACAACCCACGTTGCCCCTTTCGAACTGGTATTCGGCCGAAGAGTGACCACCCCGCTGGATGCCATGTTACCACTACAGGACGAAAGCAGCTATCCACCTAACTTAGATGACTTCTTGCAAAGAGCCGAAGAAGCATGGCAAATGGCAAGATACCGAATACGCCACCAACAGCACGTCGATTCTAGTCGGTACAACAGGCGACGCAGTGACGCACTTTATAATCCCGGCGACAAAGTGTGGATATGAATACCAGTGCGCCGCCGCGGACTCTCTGAAAAGCTTCTTTGCCGATACTTCGGCCCTTATGAAGTACTCAACTGTATAAGCAACGTCACTTATGAAGTCAGATCCACTGGACACGTGAGTTCAAGACGCCGCAATCTCACGGAAGTGATACACGTAGTGCGCATGAAGCCCTATTATGACAGATTGTCGAAAAACGAGTGAGAGTGCGCATGTATCTTTTCACTGTCTTAAGCATCGGGACGATGCGTCTGAGAAGGGGGGAATGCTGCGACAGGTTCGCCACGTTCAAGTAGCCCGCCACAGTCATAGTGGCACCAGCACCAGCAATACCCGGCTGGCATGCGTCACGCGTTCGTGCGCTCCGGCAACGAAGAAAAGGAAAATAGTTGGATCTGTGCCACTCGGCTACTCGGACTTGACGACCATAGTCTTTAGAATTGCGGGCACAAGTTCGCCCTGATAAATACGCTTGTTTTTTAACCAGTCTGCCTCAGCATCGCTACAATATATATATATATATATATATATATATATATATATATATATATATACGACAAGACGATATGAAACTTGCATGAAAGGCGATATATAAGGAAACATTATGGTATGTCACTCGCTTTTCAGGGCACCTGATAAACGTGTAAAAAGATACCGTTTCAACTCTCGAGCAAGTGCTTTACAAATAACTGATAAAACGCATAACATGACTTCTGTTGTCGCCGGCGTAAGAGCTGTACACGTGAATGAACGCACTAGTTAGAACAGTTAGGGGGGAGTGCTTAATAAGAAGCATGAAAAGCGTTTTGGGCAGTGTGCCAACAACGCTCTGTACAAGATTTCCGAGTCTTGCGGCAGAGAATACATTGGCCAGACAGGTTGCTGCCTCTATAGCTGACTCAAAGAACACAAAATAAATTTTAATAATAAAAATTGAAGTCACCTTCTTGACCACTTCTTGGCTTGTCTGCATTGTGGATCGTGATTTTTGTGCGCAAATATCCTAAGCAGAAATAGAAAATAACGGCTCGCGAAACGCTAAAAGCTCTTTTCATGTATCCGTAATGAACGAAAAGGCTGGAGTAGGCATCTTCTGTATTTCTCTTGACTGGTCTTTCTCAAATCGATTACCATATTAGCCGCCTATATTCATCGCTGAATTATTTGCTATAATTCTAGCGCTTCGTAAACTTTCTGCAAGCCAATCAGAAGCCGTTATACTTACCGATTCTCTCTCAGTATGCACTGCACAATCTACAGCAAAAGATTTGACATTATTGAGCGTGATTAGCAGTTTATTGCCAGCAAACCTGAAAAAATTTCACTTGCTATGGATACCTGGTCACTGCGGGATTTATCTAAATGAGATGGCAGACTCGTTAGCAAAAGCATCTTTAAGCGGACCACTCTTACCTATTTTAGCTGATTTCGCCTACGTAACAGCAATCAGATATAGAAATGCTTGTTTGCACAACAAAATGAAAAAGTTATCATTAGATAAAATCAGAGACTTCGTACATCTAAAATATTGCTGGAACAAACAGTGGTGTGTATCTCGGCAGTTAGAAATTACAGTCACCAGATTACGATGCGGAATTCCGCATCTGAATTACTACCTACATAAAGCTGGACTAAGAGCATCTCCGTTGTGTCTCTTTTGCAAGAAATCGGTATCAATGGATCATTTCCTTTGATCCTGTCCACGATATGCTTATAAAAGGAAAAGATACCTGGTCGAACCAATTGACAAGCTAGGTTTAAAAATAAACGTGAAACTAATTTTATCCTTCGGAGTATTACATTAGGTTATAGCCACAAGGAGGTTTTCTTTGCTGTGTGTGAGTACATAATGGCAACAAAAAGATTACCCTGTGAGTCTATTATTATTATTTACGGTTACGAGACTACCTGAATGCCTGACATTGAAAACTTGATAATCCTGCCACCCGGTTCTTGGCCGATCCACCTTTGTGGGCGAGAGCCAGCAAAGCTGAAGGTTCATCGTCATCATCATCATCATCATCATCATCAGAAAAAAGCAGGTGACGAAGGCGTAAGTGAAACTTTCATTGCGCTGTATAATGCTTTGTTTTACCATCTTACGATCATTTCTTTCTAAACAGAAAAAATTGTAGGGGTGGTGGAGTTTCTATTCAGGTTGCTATACCAGGTTTTGAAATTCTACCAGAGTTTATCACTGTTACTTGTGATATCGACTCCATTTGTATTAAGAAAAATAGCAATGTGTTCGCTGTTCTGTACAGACCACCAAGTGGCAACATCTCGGCGTTCTTGAAGTTTCTCGATTCTTTGCTTTCATGTGCCAGTGAAAACAGATGGTTACTAACAATAGGTGGGGACATTGACATTGACATTGCAAAAGGCTTGAGTGTGGCGAATGATTTTTTGCTTGTATTACAAAGCAACAGTTTTCAAAATCTTATATCAACACCTACACGCGTTGCTCTTTCATCAGCATCTGTGTTAGATTTGTTCATTACGAACCGAAACAATGATTGCAATCTCTCTGGCGTTATCAACAATGACGTCAGTGATCACCTACCTACATTTTGCATGCTTAACCCTAACAGTTCATTGCAACAAAGGGATTGGCCTCAGCTCGTGTACAGGGATATATCGTCTCAAGCGCTAGAGGTGTTTCGGGATAACATTTCTAAAACAGATTGGAGAGAAGTATTTATTCTCGATGACAGCAATAAGTGCCATGACTTATTTGTAAAAATTTTCAAAAAACATTATTTAGAGTCGTTCCCATCACGGACATACCATACACAAAAAGGGTGCACAAACCGTGGATCACACATGAATACATCAAGCTTATTAAATATAAGAATAAGCTTTTTGCCAACTTTCTTAAGTCTCGTAACACGGAAGAATTAAAACAGTTTAATCCATTTTGAAATAAGTTTAATAAAGACATTAAAAATAAAAAACGAATAATCTAAGCGTGTATTTGACAACGATTGCTAGCGTAGTGGTAACAAAGTGTGGAAAAAAAATAAACGAGTTACAAAACCAGATTACCAAGGATTATACAATCGACAACCTCGTCATAAATGACAAAACGATTCGCGGGCCAACCTTTTCAACAATTTGTTGAAATTGGAAGTAGCACCAACTGTCACGAAGCTGCTAATTGTATCCCGAGACTATCCCACACAATGTACTTGCAGCCAACATCTGTGCCTGAAGTGACAATGCTGTATCAGAAGCTTAGGAACAGTCGTAGCTGCGATGTGGATGATTTAGAAATAAAACCAATCAAATACGTTTTAGACTTAATTGCACCAGTGCTTACACACATATATAATGTCGCTATATCTACTGGGTTTTTTCCAGACAGCATGGAGGTGGCTAGAGTTTCAGTGATTTACAAGAATGGAGACAAAAATAGCTTAAGCAACTATCGTCCTGTGTCAATATTGCCTATCTTTTCAAAGGGAATGAAAAAAGCAATAAATTGTCGTATTGAAAAATTTGTTACAAAAAACAACCTCTAAACAGATCACAAATTTGGCTTCAGAAAGGGACCTTGCACTGAGACCGCACTTCTTGTTCAAAAAGAGGAAATATTAAACAACTTTAAAAATAAGGTCATGGCACTGGGTATATTTCTAGAATTTAGTAAAGCTTTCGATCAGGTAAACCACTCAATTTTATTTGAAAAGTTAGAACATTATGGGTTACGTGGGACAGTGTTACAACTTATTAAATTTTATTTGAAAACGCGCTACCTATGCGTTGAACTAAATAAATGTAAATCACACCTTAGGCCTATTGAATAAGGGGTTCCTCGGGGTAGCATACTAGGACGGATTCTCTTCCTTTTCTATATTAATGATATTGTAAGAATCTATGAGGATTGTAAATATTTTATATAAGCCGAAGATTGCTCGGTACTTTTTGAGAGAAGAGACTTGGAGACCATAACACTAAAGGGTGATACATTGTCATAACTTAGAAATCTGGTGCAAGTTCAATAGGCTTACTTTAAACGAATCGGAAACTAAATGTGTGTTGTTCGATGCCCCGGGCATTTTAAGAAGCATCGACGAATATATAACTCTTGGGCCATTTCAAATCAAAATCGAGAAACATATTAAGATTTTTGGTGTAATTTTTTCAGAAAATATGTCCTGGAATGAACTTGTGAAAATCTTATTGCCAAAATTAAGCAGAGCAGCCGGTGTATTAAGCTGAAACCGTCACACTTTTCCTGTTAGCATTAAAAAAATGTTATATTTCACGCTCTTGAACTCTCACTTATATTATTGCACGCTAGTATGGGGAAACACAACATTATCAAACATACAGCAAATATTCTTGGTCCATAAAAAAGCGCTTCGTTCAATAGATAACGTCTCCTTTCCAGAACAAACACAACCTTTATTCCACAAACATAAAATTATGAAGATTCACAGCATATACAACCATAAACTACTGAGAACGTACAAAATTGCCACATTAGGAAGAACACAGCTATTTGAAGAAATTGCAAATCTTCGAGCAAATACAATTTTCTATCCTTTCAGGTATCACCCACCATACCACGTTTCTTTCTCGCGCACCCATTATGGGAAAGAAAAACTTGATTATGTACTCGGAACCACACTAAATGAACTAGAACAAACAAATGTAACGTTCTTAACTTTACTAACAAATCCTTACTAGATCTGTTTATGTAAGTGTATTAGAACTACTCAAGCTTGTATATTTACAGTAGCTGGTTTTGCTAAAGTGATTGTAACTTACAACATACATTGATGTTTCTTTCTCATTAGAACACCGTATTTTACATAACTACTTGCATTGTATATACTGTGGCCATATAGACTTGTTAGATGTTTTGCGCTGTCACTACTGCTGTACGGGTGACCAGAGCTTAGTCAAGCTGCGCAAGCGCAGCTTTTTTCTCTGGTCCCCTATTTTCGCAGTGACCATGCGCTGTATTGTTTGAAGCGAAAATAAAATTTGATTTGATTGATTGATTGATTGATTGATTGAATTACCATTTCTTTCTCGACTGGTTTTAATTTTCTTGGATGTTGAGGTGATGTTCCTGCGCATGGTGTTGATGTTTAAATGTGTGAATCTTCGCTGAATTAGGTCAGTTGGTAGTTTGTGCCTGTCTTCGTAAGTTTCTTCTTGCGTGTTGCATGCATTTATATTAAAACGTCTTTCGCCCCTCCAATGACTCTGCCCCTTTGAGTAACGCCAACGCACCAAGAGGCACGCCCGAAGCAAGCGCCAGTCTCCCGAAATGAACTGTTACCGCCGCGCAAAAACTTGCGCGAACAGCCTAGAACATCATTCGTTTGTATTAGACGAATTTCATACGATGACGCGTCAGGATGTCAACAGAAAACAATGTATCAAGAAAAACAAAATAGTCATAAAAAACTGGATACGCCTCTCAAAGGTACGTGTTTAACTGGTTTCAGCTACTCGCGTGCGCCACCCAGAAGAAACACTACGGAACAGAAATCTCTGATTATTCCTGAAAAACAACCTCGGACGCAGCTGGGCGACAACCGGCGCTTCATATAGTATGTTCCCCGAAAGAGCAGCATCCAAGATTAGTTCCAAGAACTTGGGGCAGAATACTTTTGATAAATATTGTTGTCTTTAGGTGGGTGTTCTTGGATAACGAATGCATGAAGTTGCATTGTAGTGCGAGTTGTTTGTGGGCGTTGTTTTAATGTATCGGAGTATTTCGTCAGTTTTGTTGTATTTTTTAGCTGCCGAGCATGCATGTTTTTATGATGTTTGCACTGTCATATCTGAGAACATAGTTTTGTTATCAACGCTCAACTCGGACCATCTTGGGACCACAACTGGTGTTCGCTGGCAAAGCATGCAAGGAGACTGACACTAGCTAAACTGTCCACACTTACGTGATGAGTTTTGGAAGTCCGATAAGTCAGCATAATAAGGAGTTCGATAAGTCAGCCCTGTGCTGTTCAGCCCTGTGCTAATTCTGTGCTGTTCACAGCGTCAGGGCAAGACCTTTTCAGATCACTTGCAAGGTGTAGCTTTGGAATGTCTCACTTGATTATATTTTAGTGCACTAAGCTCTAAGGCAAAAGTGGCTTTTCATTTCTAGGCTGATGCATCCAGCATAGATGAGAAACCTATGATTGTACGAGTCGAAAAATCTCACCGAGTTTTTCACAGGCAACTCGCAAGTTAACTGCAGTGGTTGTACAGAGCTCTAGAAAGTGGCTAAAATCTCATGTCCAATGTCAATATGTTCATTTGCACAGTAAACAAGAGTTAACGATTTGTCAACGAAATGGCATGCTTTAACTGCAATGGCCCCATCAAATTTGGTTATTATGAGGTGGTTTTTGTGTGCTAGCTAAATGACACTTCTGATCAGTGCCAAACATAGGTTAATGCAAATATTACCTTTATATGTAAAGCATCTCTTTGACTCAAGTGTGTAACGTCGTAGATACGTCCGTTTAAATGCAACGCAACGCGTTTCCTTCGCCGCAGGTGTTGGAGCGGTGCCATGTGAGTCAAGGCATTTAGTGGGCAATAGAACAGCACTATCGGCATGGCTCGTAATCTCTGCTTTTGTCCTGCGCAGGCTGCCATCGTATTCCTGCTGGCACTATCAACGGACATCCTCACCGACTCGGAATGCGTTTCTGCGCATCTACTGGACGCAAGTCATGCCTGCATCGCTCTCGATGAATATTTTCTAGCTGTGGTGTCTTCGGAAAGACTCGTGTTCTATTCAACAGCGGTATCGGCCACTGTATCAACCACCAAGACGTGCTTAAGCGTCTTCCCTGCAAACTTCACCTTCAGTGGGCATTGGAGCAGCACTATCGACACAGCTCGTAATCCCTGGTTTTGTCCTGTGCAGGCAGCCATTGTATTCCTGCTGGTACCATCAACTGACATCCTTACTGATTTCGAATGCGTTTCTGTGCATTTACCAGACGCAAGCCGTGCCTGCATTGCTCTCGACAAATATTTTAAGCTGGGGTGTCTTCAGAAAGACTCGCCTTCTATTCAACAGCCGTATCGTTCACTGCATCAACCACCAAGTTGCAAGTTTCAAGTTCATTTCGCCTATCCTTTTTACAAGAAAAAAAAGGCACGCTTAAGCGTCCTCCCTGCAAACGTCACCTTCATTGGGCATTGGAGCAGCACTATCGACGTGGCTCGTGATCCCTGCTTTTGTCTTGCGCCGGTGCGTACTATAATTTTATTATAAGCTAGAAAAAGCGACAACCATTTCTTAGTATTGTTCTCGTTTCCACGGGTGATACGTTAAATTATTTATGATTGTCCTAATTAGTGACTTGCCTTGTTACTGCTGCGTTCAGGGCACATTAAGATAACCTCTGGACCTAGGACTCGAGCGGATGTTCTTTTAGATAATGACAGCTTACCAGATGACCCTTCAGAGCAAATGAGTATAGTATTTCGCTTCATTAAGGACACGCGGAGCCGCTCATTTCAGTCCTCGAAAACTTTTGCTGAGCAATCTGCTAACATAAAGCTATGAAGAATAGGCAAAAATCAATAGAAACGAAATTCGGAGCACTACGCAAACGATTGGACGATGTGGAAGAAACTTTTAAGACTTTTCAAGCACACGGATGCAGACATCTCTAGTATGAAAAGCACTATTCAGGCACTACACTCTAAATCAAGTCCTGGCTAGACTACACGCCCGCAGGCAGGAAATCGAGTCAAACTATCGCCGCTTCCAGGTGGATCCGTTGTCTTGTTGAAGAGAAACCAGCCCGATTTGAAGTGGCCTTCAGAATAGCCGAGTCAAAAAGTAGCCGGGATTTTTGGTCAAATTTTTCTTCGCAAGATGCGGCCTACGGTTAGGCGTGACTTTCCATAGGCAGCCCAGCCTTGATGCGGTGACGGAAAAGAAGTACTATTTTACACATTTCAGAGCGGTTTCTCGCCAAGTATGCTGCGGATAATACGGCTACAGGTAATTAGAAGACCATTAGTATCACAATTACATATAATTGCGAGTTAAACATGCAAAGCACAGCCCCGGAATCGAACTCGGGACCGCATGCACGGGAAGCAGATGTCTTACCCATAGCACCACAACGCCACCGCATAGTGCTGAGTCTTTTTGCGGCGGTATATATCTACCAAGTGTGTTTTTGCAAACCGTCTTCGAAACCTT
The DNA here is from genome assembly GCF_043290135.1 of Rhipicephalus microplus. Lineage (NCBI taxonomy): Eukaryota > Metazoa > Arthropoda > Arachnida > Ixodida > Ixodidae > Rhipicephalus > Rhipicephalus microplus. Next base: position 25,610,410 of record NC_134705.1, read on the forward strand.
AAACTGTTTTTGTTCCAAGTGCATGCATTTGATCAGCGAATAGGTTGTAGGGCTTCATGAATTCGAGACGACCATGGTGAGCGCTTTCGGCTCCGACTCCTGTTTATGGTGCGCCGTTACGCAAGAACAATTAACGTATGTTTGTGCGTCGTTTTAGTGCTTCCCCTTGAACTGCGGGTGTTATGCTCACCGAAAATCGCAGACGAGGCTGTGTTAGGCTGTCGAAACCTGCGTATGTTTCTAGCACGTGCGTGTGCTGTGAGAAACTTGGCTGAATTGTGTCGGGAGGTACATGAGTGTCAGTGACAGCAGCCTATTCTCAGCTGTTTGAGGACAATTCGCTTTCGCACGTAAACACTGCATGGGTATTTTAGCGTGCCTACTCTAACATTTGTCTTTCGTACGCACGAACTGCCGCGACCTGCACGCTGGGGCAGCAGCACCTTTTTAGCATTTCAACGATTACTTATTTCAGAAAGTAGAATTTATGCGCATTATTTCGCTGTATAGAGTGCTTTTTACTCATCTTCAGTCTTTAACTGGCCCCGCCACGGTGGTCCAGTGGCTAAGGTACTCGGCTGCTGACCCGCAGGCTCTGGGATCAAATCCCGGCTGTGGCGGCTGCATTTCCGATGGAGGCGGAAATGTTGTAGGCCCGTGTACTCAGATTTGGGTGCACGTTAAAGAGCCCCAGGTGGTCAAAATTTCCGGAGCCCTCCACTACGGCGTCTCTCATAATCATATGGTGGTTTTGGGACGTTAAACCCCACAAATCAATCAATCAGTCTTTAACTGATCCTATTTATGGGAAGTGGCAAATCTTACCTTTATTCAGCCCCACATCGTTGGTCGAATGAATGCCGAAACGCGGGCCGTGGTCAAGTATGACGTGCAGAGATTAGCGACGGACAGGTCGGCCTCCCTCCAAATAAATAATGCCTCTGTACAACTCTTCCGCGAACGTCCGCATGCAAATGGGGTCAAGAAATGGTGCAGAATGAACCTCAAAATATTTATTCTTACTGCTAGCAGTTGCTCTTTAGAAAATGGGGATTTTTATAGCTGGTACATTATCTCCACAGCAGAACACTGGTTGTCTTGGTCATGGTTCATTGTTACAAATTCATGCTGGAATATGAGAACTGTACCTAATATTTAAAAGAGTGAGCGATTGCTGGTGACATATGCTCTCCGGCTGACTTCGATTGCTTGATTGATATGTGGGTTTTGTTGCCCAAAAACCACCATAAGATGATTAGAGACGCCGTAGTGGAGGGCTCCGGAAATTTCGACCACCTGGGGTTCCTTAACGTGACCCAAATCTGAGCACACGGGCTTACAACAATTCCGCCTTCATCGGAAATGCAGCCGCTGCAGCCGGAATTCAAACCCGCGACCGGGTCTGCAGCTGAGTACCTTAGCCTCTAGACCACCGCAGCGGGGCTCTCCTGCTGAATACTGCACCTGACTTCTGACTTCTGTACGTGATGTTCATCATCAAATTACGCAACCACTAATCAAAGACCGACCAAAAGATTTTCAATTTCGATCTCTTTCTGTGTCGCAGCCTTCTTTTTTGCCATGCTTTTTCAAAATCATCAGTTCAACTTGTTTGGTAGAACATGAGCATGAACATACACAGGCCAGTGTTTCAGAAAGCTGTCACGCATGCACTAGTACTCTTTTATTTAAAGCATAACACAGTGTCATACTTTGACAACAGATGAACGGAAAGTTGTTTGTACTCTTTTACTGAAGTCAAAAAAGTAAAAATTGCACTGCACATCTCAGTGTATGCCCAAATGCAGAGAGATGTATGATATCTTGAATAAAGTGTGCCATATAGCACTGAAAAATATTTCCGTCCAAGACCATCTTCAAGAAAAACGACCATCACAAGACAGCAGGACGAAACGGCAACGCACCAATGCCACGGCATGCAGGCGACGATGAACGTCACGCCGGCGCCAGGCGTCGAGCTGGCGTGGGGAGGGGGAGGAATTTTTTTTTCGCTTTTTTTCCGCGCTTACGCTTGTGGCTGAACGGTTCTGCGTAAGTTGATGCCGGCTCCTGACGCCAGACTGGCGTGACGGAGACGGTGGCTCTCCCCCTTTTTTTCTTTTTCTCTTCTTGCGTTTGCTCTTATCTTCTGTATGCGTGATTTTCGTGCCGCGTGAATGTCACGGGTATACTTTTTTTTTGCTGGGCTCCTTATAGACAGGATTTTAGTCAGTACGCAGGAGCGCGCCGCCTATGTGTCATTCGTTATGCGGAACCTGACTTAGAGTGTTAGAAAAAGAAAATGCTACATCACAGTCTCGCGCGAACGATCCTGAAGATAGATCACGGAGTAACAATCTAATCATCCGAAACGTTCCAGATGCTAGAGAAACATGGGAACAAACTGAGAACAATGTCATACCTGCCCTGAAAAACGTGCTTCCATCTTATTCACCGGATTCCATAGAACGTATTCATCGCTTAGGCGTTTTATTACCGGGAAAATGACGACCCACAGTATTAAAATTTCCAAGTTTCAAGTTGAAAGAAAATGTTCTTTCACAACGAAATCGCCTCAAGTCAGATGGCATTTTGCTTAGCGAAGATTATTCCCCTGCAACCCGCCTTACTCGCCGAAATCTTATCGAGTTTGTAAAAGATCAGCTTGGTACACCAGCTTTTAAACTTAGACTTGATAGTTTGATCCTTAACAAATGCTACGTCTTCGATGTAGCTAATAAGCGCGTGACAGACAAACAGTCACTAGGTAGGCGCACAGCAACCACTATTTCTGCATGGGCTTTGACTTGGCTTAGCGAGGGGTGTTTTGGACGGCCTTCACAATGCTATGTATCGGTCCTCTTTACTAACATAAAAAATGTGTTGAACAAAAAATCTCCAAATTGTCTCGGCATCAATAATGATTAACCACGAGAAGTCAGTTTTAGGCGTGTTCTACCGTTCTTCTTCTTTCTAACCCACATTCGTATCCATCATGAATTGCATGATGCAATAAACGAAGTCAAGACACGATTTTCATCATGTTCCCTATCCTTGCTAGGTGGTTTAAACCTTTTTACCTATAATTGTGCACTCAACTTCCTTCAATACAGCCGTTTCATCTCATGATAAAGAATTTTTAGATTTATGCTTGGCATTTTCGCTTTCGCAAGTTGTAATGCAGCCTACAGAGAACACTGCTACTGCATCAAATACTCCTGACCTAATACTTACTACTGAGCCTAAGCTGACGTCTAACCTCACAATTCTTCCACCTATAAGAGATCATGCATGTTGCTTTACATTTTATCATTAGTTCAAATCTTCACGAAAATACTTCGAAAAAGAAAACCATACAACACTAAAAAATTGCCAATTTTGAGGCTATCAATAGCGAGTTATGCGTGTTTCTTGACACATTCCTGACTGATTTGATGAACTGGGACATGTTCATTACTAAACCCTACTGCCCTACTGAACAAATATATTCCTAGCCATACCAATAATTTTAGCCTACCAGCTTCCTAGTATAACACACATATTAGGCGACTTACTAATCGCAACAAGCGCTTATACCGTACAGCTAGATGTTCCCAAAGTGGTTCTCGTGGGTCTTCATACAAGATCGCTCCTAACGAACATATTGAAGCTTTAACGCAAATGAAACACTTTTTACGTACTGTCACTCTTGCATCTATTTTGGAAACTAACAATAACAAGTTTAGAACGTAATGAAGTCTTTTTCGGATAACTTAATTTTATTAAATGACTATAACGGACAGCCCATCGCTAAAGATGGTGCTGCAACTCATCTCAATGAAACACTTATTCAAAACTTTTCGCTTGTTTTCTGTAAACAACTTCTTGAATTACATAACTATGATTACAATGCCATGTACCCAGTAATAATTGATACACATGGCGTTGCTACACCTATTGATAAATTTGACTGCGATTCATTGCCATGCTTCGACTGAATGAACAGCAAGTTTTTAAAAGCACTTTTGTAAATAGTTCTATTATACTAACATACCTTTTTCAACAACCACTTGGCACAGGTGCTTTACCTTATCGGTGGAAGGTTGGGAAGGTGATTTCACTCCATAAATCAGGTAACTAAATCTTGGCAACCAACTATCGCTCCATTTTTACTGGCATGTGCTCCAAACATCAAGAAAAAATCGTATTGAAAAGCATCGTCAATTTAGTTGAAAATAACACCTTTTTGTTTTTCACAACACGGTTTTAGGAAATCGTACTCATGCGAGACTCAACTTGTACCTTTCACTGATAATTTCTATCGAATTCTTGATCGTTCATTATGCGCAGACTGCATTTTCGTGGATAATTCAAAGGCAATCAATGAAGTCTGTCATAAGCTTTTTATCCACAAAATACAATATTTGAACGTTGACCATAATCTATTACTATGGATTGAATTTTTTTCTAATCACTCACAATACGCTACAGCAAGCGGCTACAAATCAACCATGTCCCCTGTTGCCTCAGGAGAGCCTCAAGTGTCGGCTGTCGGTCCTTTGTTGTTTTTATTTTATATTGTGGGCATTCATCATGCGCTCCTTTTCATATATGCATTATCATAATCATCATCACCGGCCAAGGTCACTGCCTTCATCTTCACTGGGTGTCTCCGCAATCATCATAATGTGTGTGCACGTTCGGTATCAGACTGCCCGTTCGTTGCTGAGCCCTTGGGCTGAATAAACGCTGTCTCAACCCAGACGTCATACGTGGTGGAGGTGAACTGTTAGTGCTCGGTCCTCTCCCACTTCGCTCGACACCCTGGAGCTGTGCTCAGGCCGCCGATTGCCCCCACTCTTTGGCAGCATGTCACAGAACGAGCCTGCAGCCGCTGCTACCATCGCTGCTGCCATCTCTCCCCCACCGTCTTCAGCCGCGCCTTCTGTTTACGTACACAGCCACCAGCGGGATCCTCTCTTCGGCGGTCTTCGCGGGGAAGACTTGGAAGCCTGGCTGGATGAGTACAGCCGCGGGAGTGTTGCTAATCACCGGGACAATAACGCCGAGCTCCGTTACGTCTCTTTCTACTTGACCGGTGTGGCGAAGACATGGTATTTCAACCACGTCATTGACTTACCCGACTGGGCAGCTTTCCAGCACCAGCTGCGACATGTTTTTGGGACACCAGCCATTCGTTCCGACGCCGCGAGGAGGAAGGACCCTCGATACTCGCCGACAACATCCCGGCTAGTCTTACACGTCCTACATCGAGAATGTCCTTTCCCTGTGCCGGCGTGTCAATTCATCTATGCCAGAATCGGACAAAGTACGCCACATAATGAAAGGCATTGGACCGGTCGCTTTTAATGCCCTGGCTGCGCGAAATCCAGCTACCATCGCTGACGTCGTTGCGACATGCCCGGGATTTGATTCGCTGAACTCCGTTCGTCTCAAAATGGACATTGGCGACCACCACTCCACGTCCCATGGCCATCTGCGTGGCCTCATCCGGGACATTACGAGAAGAATTGTGGTCTACGAGCTTCCCACCTTCTTTACCGCGTTCAACACAGTCTTCGGGAGTTCATTTGCGTGACCTCATTAGGAATGAACTTACATCCATGACCGGCCCTGATGTCGTAAAACCACCTGTTTCTCGCTCCATATCAACCTACGCTGAAGTCGCTGCCACGCCTCCGAGCAACGTACCCGTAACATCGCCGCAACCATCCTACGCGTCGGTTGCTGCCGCTCCCCCGGTCAACAACTGTTGGATGCCACCTGACCCTTCTTCGGCCCACCTGAGCGCGCTATCTCCAAGTGCCCCTAACGCCATCTACGTCCCCACCCTGGTGCTCGTCCCATCCTGTCTGTCATTACTGTGGGTATCGTAGCCACATTTCTCGTTTCTGTCGCAAGCACCAGAAAGACGAGCACCGCGGTTCCGACAAGCGTGAACTAGATGTGTACTATCAAGGTCAACGCCATTCATCACCTCCACACTGGTCTTCCTCTCTGCCCGCATCGAGTGCACCTCAAAACAGCCAGAAATTCAGACTCCTCTCACCATCATCCTTTCGACGCTCCTCCTCCCCAATTCGGCCTGCCTCATTCGTCACTACCAGACATTCGGAAAACTAAGTGGTGCAGTTTCTGGGGGGAAAACTGCATTCCGAATTAGGACTGATATTCCTCCATCAGGCCCGTGCAACGTGATTTCGGTGGTAGTGGAAAGAGTGTACGTGGATACTCTGGTGGACACGGGTGTGGCTTTTTCTGCTATGTGCGTCGATTTAGGCCAACGTCTGAAAAAAGTGATAACCTCTTACGATGGACCCACGTTGGTTGCTGCACAGGGGTATACCATTCGTCCTTCCGCTTTCTGTACAGCCCATGTTTTTATTGATGGCATCCGACACCACATTCAGTTCGCCGTGCCGACTGACTGCTCTCACCAAATAATTTTAGGGTGGCATTTTCTTTCTTCTGCTTCCGCGGCTGTTTGCTGTGGCCAACGCGTCGTCCACCTCACCGACACGGACTGCACGCTCAACGACGACCCCCAGAGGACACTTCGTTTGAGAGCTGCGGGAGATACCGAATTACCACCAGGTCAAGAGTGAATTGTAACGATTACCTCCAAGGATATCGACTATGGTGACGTCTTGGTCTCACCTTCACTTAGTTGCGTCGGTAAAGGCATCCTTCTCGCTTACAGTGTAATTCAGTTTCTTAATGGTTTCGCACTTGTCGCCGCTGTGAATACAACATCCGAAAATATTCTACTGCCTCAGAACACTACGGTGGCCTGCGTCGCGGATCTCGCGCCCGCGTGCATCGAGCCACTTCATGCCGTCTCCTCCAACGACAGCCCTAGTGGTGAGCCTGCTTCTTCAACCTTCAGTGCAGCCGCTAGCGATGACTTGACACCTTTACAGATGCAACCGCTGCTCTCTTTGTTAAAGAAACATTCCAGTTCCTTCGATGTGTACTCCTCGAAGTTGGACCGCACTACTACTACAACGCATCGAATCCACACAGTCAGAACATCTGTTGTACGCTGCAAGCCCCACCGCGTGTCATGCTGAGAGAAAAATTATCGAAGAAAATGTAGCCGACATGCTTTAACGAGAGGTAATTCGCCCCTCATCTAGCCCTTGGTCGTCGCCTGTTGTTCTAGTTCGTAAGAAAGATGGCTCCGTGCGCTTTTGCGTCGATTACAGGGCGCTCAACAAAGTGACTTTCAAGGATCTGTACCCAATGCCTCGCATTGATAACGCCCGGGATTCTCTACAAACGCGAAATACTTTTCCAGCCTCGACCTGCGTTCCGGATACTGACAAATTCCTAAGCACAGAGGATAATGAGAAAACAGCATTCGCGACCCCCGGCAGGCTATTTGAATTCAACGTTATGCCTTTCGGGCTGTGCAACAGGCCCGCTACATTTGAGCGCATGATCGGTACTGTGCTGCGCGGCCTCAAAAGAAAGATCTGCCTCTGCTACATGGATGATATTGTAATTTTTTCGTAAACGTTTCTTCGGCATATACAACGTTTGGATGACGTTCTGACATGTCTTGCCGCCGCTTGTCTCCAGCTCAACACAAAAAAATGCCGTTTCGCCACAAAAACTATGAAGGTTATGGGCGACGTCGTGACCAAAGACGAAATTCTGCAGGATTCGGACAAAATTGCGGGGGTGCTTCGCTTTCCGTGCCCCAAAAGGCCGAAGGAGTTGCGGAGTTTTTTTGGTCTCGCCTCCTATTTTGCCGTTTTATACGCAACTTCGCATCATTAGCGGCTCCAATGCACCAGCTTCTTGCTTAAGACGTGCCCTTTCTGTGGTCGGAACAATCTGCTTCCGTGACATCTACTGGCAAACGATGTATAGTGACTGCAATAGACCACTTGACACGCTACGCGGGGACAACGTCTGTATCAACTGCCTCTGCTTCGGAAGTTGCCGACTTCGTTCTGCACGCCATCATTCTGCGCCATGGCACCCCTCGTATATTGTTGAGTGACCGTGGAAGGGTGTTCTTGTCAGAAGTGCTAAATGAAGTACTGCGCGCCTCTGGAACAACACACAAGACAGGTTCAAGCTACCACCCTCAAACCAACGGTCTCAGAGAGAAGTTTCACCATACTGTTGCTGATATGATAGCCGTCTACATAAGTGTAGACCAACAAAACTACGATACTCTTCTGCCATTCCTCACCTTTGCCTACAACATGGCCGTTCAGCACACCACCGGATGTTCGCCGTTCTACCTCGTTTATGGACGTTCCCCTACTTTTTTCCTCGACGTTTCTTTTTTGAACAGTGACGTCAACTCCTCTCCGTCTTCCAGCAAGGAATACATTTCAAGACTAGCCCGGTGTCGCGATCGTGCTCGCATCAACACGGAAGCGCGACAGCAAGACCGAAAAGTTATTTATGACGCATCCCATCGCCTTGTACTCTTCCGACCTGGTGACGAGGTGCTCCTATTCACACCTATTTGTACACCTGGTCTGTGTGACAAGTATCAGTCACACTTCATTGGGCCTTACATAGTTATCGAGCAGACTTCGTCCGTCAATTATCGTGTGACCCCACTTGTCGTCTCAACAGACCGCCGTCACCGCACCACACAGATCGTGCCCATGTCTCGCATGAAGCCTTTCAGGCGACGCTCTCTGTCACTGTCAAGAATGACAAGTTGAAGAAAAGAAGAAGAGAGAAAAGTTGTCTTGAATAGGTAATTTAAAATGCTCGAATGAGGGAGGAGAAGAGAAAAAAAGAAGAGAGCGCGAGGCGAGTGAGGAACGTGAGAGCCGGGATGAAGCGTTCGAGGGGCCAAGGGCTGCGGAAGTTCAGACTGGGTCTCGCTCCAGGCTCCCGCCCGAGCACCTGACTCGGCGAGCAGCGCAGAGAGCAACCGCTGATCCTGGGCTGCAGTTTCCTGCCCGAGCACCGACCTCTACGAGCAGCCCTGGAACCACCGCCGACCCTGGTCTGCAGTGTATCCCGCCCGAGCACCTGACTCGGCGAGAAACCACTGGAGCTACCGCTGTAGTGGTTCTTCAACATCGTCGCCACCGTTGAGCATCGATATCAAATCAAATCAAATCAAACTTTATTCCGTCCACAAGTGTGTGTGTTTTGGAACAGGAGGGCTAGAGAAAAAGTGGATTTATCCACTTGAGAAGCCTCGAGCCCCCGTTTTACATGGCATACAGTGAGAGCATGGAAGTGATTATGCAGTACTGATATAATACAAATACTTATACTAACACAGTATTACAATATTTACAACAAACACTATACAATACAAAATGTGCACACCATCTAATGGTAAACCATTCACATAATCATGAGATCGCAATGAGCATTTCTTCATGCAAAAAAAATAACCGAAAAAAGACAAAAAGAAGAGAAAACAGTTAAAACTTGAAAACTCGTTGAACAGAATCTATACCTTTTTACAAAAAGAAAGAGCATCAATCCTTGGCGGCAAAGAATGCTTTGATTGCACTGTTCCCAGTTGTCTCTAAAATGATTTCACATTGATGGAGTTTATTTAACGACTTTGGAAGCGTATGACGAAGCATTTGTTTTGTTATCATAATGCGTGAAAAAGGTATTTTCCAGATATCATCATTTCGTGAATTATATGACCTTGTGAGTGGTGTCAACTCAGAAAATGTACGAAGTAGTCCGTCTTTATCGTGCTTGTATTTTCTGGCTAGATTTAATGGATACAAATTGTGTACGGACGTGATGTTATATTTGATAAACAGGGCTTTTGTGTGCGCAGTTTTTCCACGCATGCAATGTGGCGAAGTGCTTTCTTTTGTAAAACAAACAGGTGGTTCAGGTTTGTTAACGTTGTTATGCCCCAGACTAGACAGCAATAATTTAAGCGAGAAAGAAATAGCGCATTATAAATATGAAGCTTGACAGCTGTTGGCAAGTGGAATTTGAATTTCGCCAGAATTCCTACTACCTTTGCTACCCGTGTAACAACATGATTTATATGAATGTCTCATGATAGATGCTTTTGAAAAAATACACCAAGTGATTTTACTGAGTCAACAATCTCGATACGTGAATTTCCTAAGGTAAGATTCAGAGTGGGTGCTACAGGTGATTGTCGGGGTGTGAAGATAATAGCTTTTGTTTTGGCTGTGTTGATTTCAAGAGAATTGATTACGCTCCACTTGTGTAAGACGCGCAGAGCTATGTTAACGTTATTTTGAAGAGTTTCGTAAGAATTGCTGAGAAAGAAAATAGTTGTATCATCTGCATAAGTTATGTACTTTGCTCCATAATTAATATTAGAAATGTCATTTATATAGAAGTTAAATAATAGTGGTCCAAGTACGCTTCCTTGAGGTACACCTGAGGTAATTGCCTTGTGCCGAGATAAATTGCCTTGAATACAAACACATTGCATTCTATGTTGCAGGTAAGACGTTATAGGAGCAAGCGGTGTGCCTCTAATTCTATATAATTCAAGTTTTTTAGTGAGTGTTAAGTGGTTTAGGTGGTCAAATGCCTTAGAGAAATCAATGTATATGCCAGCTATTAGACTTTTTTCATGGAATGCTTTTAAAATGATTTCTTTTTGCATGACAAGGGCAAGTTCTGTTGATCTCCCTTTTCTGAATCCAAATTGAGTTGGGCTAATTAAATTGTACTTGTTTGCAAAACCAATTATTCTGGCATTAAATAACTTTTCTAAGCCTTTGGAGAACACGGACAGTATGGAAATCGGTCTGTATTTAATAAGCTATTTTTTTCACCGCCTTTGAATATTGTAGTAACTTTTGCTACTTGCATTTTATTCGGAAAGACGCCTGTAGAGAGAGCAAGATTATAGATATGCGTAGGCTGCGGCAGTATGATGTCAAGAACATACTTGACTGGCCTAACTTGAATGCTGTCAATATCGCATGTTAAGCTGTTCTTAAGAGATTTATAAACGTTATCTATTTCACTATCAGTGGTGGGATTCATATATATGCTTGCCGAGTTTCTGCTGATCCCCTTTATTGCCTCCGGGGAATGAGAGCTAGAAACTGTATTAACAAAAAAACTATTAAATTCTTCAGCTAATTCTGCTCCTTGTATGACTTGATTGTTCAACTTTAGTTCATAAGTTTCTGGGTTTTTAGATGCACGATTTAGTAGCTCATTAATTTTTCTCCACATTACGTCCAAGTTCTGTTTATTTCCGATGTCAAAATAATTGTACAGATAGTTTCGCTTTGCATTATGTAATAAGGCATTAGTTTTGTTTCTATGTAACCGAAATGTATCCCAGTCGGCAGCGTTACGCGTTTTGAGAAATATACTAAAAAGCCTATCTTTCTTTTTAATCATTTGCCCCGCCGCGGTGGTCTAGTGGCTAAGGTACTCGGCTGCTGACCCGCAGGTCGCGGGTTCGATTCCCGGCTGCGGCGGCTGCATTTCCGATGGAGGCGGAAATGTTGTAGGCCCGTGTACTCAGATTTGGGTGCACGTTAAAGAACACCAGGTGGTGAAAATTTCCGAAGCCCTCCACTACGGCGTCTCTCATAATCAAATGGTGGTTTTGGGACGTTAAACCCCACAAATCAATCAATCTTTTTAATCATTTTAAGGCACTTCTTATTAACCCGGTGCTTACGCGCTTTTTTACTTTTTTATGTGTGAATAATGGAAAAGACTTTGAGTATGGTTCAAGAAATAGGCGCAAAAATTCATCATATGCATTATCCGAAGTGGTAGACATGTATACAGTATCCCATTTTACGTTTTCGAGGCTGTTGCGAAAGTTCCGCAAGGTTTTTTCATTGATGTCTTGAATTTTTTGCTCGTTATAGAGGTACGGCCAGAATCAGGCTTTTTGGTCAACAAAAAAATTGGCAAATGATCACTAATGCTCGATGCTAATACACCACTGATGACTTCGGGCTCTGGTAAGTTTGTTATAAACAAGTCGATTAATGTTTCCGTTATATTTGTCACTGTAGTGCATTCTTTAATCACATTATTTGAGCAGTATGAAGATAGCATTGTGGATAACTTGTGTTGAGCATTTGAGTAATTTAACATGTCTATGTTAAAATCACCACCTATAATTAATGCTAAATTGTTTTCACTTGCATAGCTCAATAAGTCTTTGAAATGTGCAATGAATGCATCGACGATTACATCTGGAGGGCGGCACATTACAGCTATGACATAGTTCTTTCATACAGTTGTGAGACACTCTGCATCATGAGTTATAAAACAAAATTCAGGAAGTAGGTCACAAGTAATGCACTTTTTGATATTTAGTAGCACTCCTCCACCACGTTTGTCCTTGCGGTTTAAGTGAAAAGTGCGATAATTATCATTCACTATGGCATCACAGTCCGAATTCAGCCACGTTTCAGTGAGGATGACTATGTCGAACTTGATATAAAACCGATCTAGGAAAACGTTTAGCAAGTCTTGTTTATGATAGGCAGATCTGATGTTCAGATGGAAGCACGTTAGTCCGATAATGCTTTCGGAAGCTAATAGTCGGTTGATATCTTCGGGTTGCAATGTCATTTTCGGTACAAAATCGTGATTGAAGGCGTGTCACTGTACATTCAGATTATTTTTGCAATGTCACTCTCACAGTGTACGCGAACTACCTTGGACTGTTCGTCCTTGCGGGCAAAAATCTTCCCATCCCTTGTCCAAACAAATTTCCATTCACATGCCTTTTTCTTGCTGATTGCCATCCCGAGCAATCTCTTGAGATTAGGGCAGAGGTGCTCGTTAACAAATACTGGCTTATCTGTTGAGCGACCGATGTCACTTGTTGATAGCCTAGTTTTCCTAGCCTTGAGCAAAAAGGCGTCACGCTTTGAGCGGCTCTTAAACTGCACTACGATGTTTCAGCAGGAAGCATCGTTCTTGATTTGCACTCTATGGCAAACATCAATGTCGCTTGCTGTTATTGGCTCATTCAGGGTTGTTCCCATCTGACACAGAATTTCATGCATATTCTCATTACTACCCTCCTCAATTCCCTTGATTTCCACATTGCAATTTCTAGAGTATTGCTCGTTATTTGTGATTCTTGTTTCATGATCATTTAGTTGTTTCATACACTTATCACAATCCTCTTTCAGTGCTAGGTTCTCTTTTTTGAGGGCCTCGTTTTCTTTTTGCAGCGTTTCATTGTTTATTTTGCTCTCATCAAATTGCTTACTTAAGAATTCAAGACTTTCTCTAACTTCCCTCAACTCCTTTCTGAGCTCACGTTCAATTTTAGATTTGAATTCTTTAAGTTCTTTCCTCATCTCTTCTTCGAAACGAGCAGACATGGTTAAACAGGAGATAAGTCAATAGTTTTGGCAGCAAGGAGCAGCAAAAAAAAATGCGTATATATGGGAGCGATATCCAACCTTGCGACGTTAAGAAAGATGTGTCTTCAGGCGTGTTCCTCGCTGCCCACGCTGCTGCCAAGTGGTCCGGTGCACGATGGTGTCCGGCTTATGTAGGCTTCAATAGCCCCTGGCGGCAGAACGATGAGGCGTGTCGTCACGCCTGAGAGGGACTCCCAGCGGACCTGAGGCCACGCCACAATTGTAAGCGCGAAAACTAGAGAACGCAAACGAAATCGGACGTTTGAACGCGCGTCATTAAGACATCTCTTTTTCTTTGTTTTTCAACGTGTGCGTGTTTTTGTTGTTGTTTCGTTTTGTGATTTTTATGGTAATGAAGTGGGAGTTTTTGTTTGGTACCATCAGCCTCTATGGTTCCTTTCGCAACGCCCGACGAGCGAACCAGACCTTGACAATGGCGAGCCTGCCAGGATCCATGTAACTTCGTCATACGCCTAGGTCTGTCGGGAGCCATGAAATGGATCAGGAATGCTTGATGACAGCCGGTAGTACAGCGGGATCATCGGATGAGGCTATAATGATGCTCTTTCTTGACGAACAGAAAATATTACGTGAAGAGCGTGCAGAGGCACGAGAGGCCGCGAAAGAAGATGAAGAGCGAGCGATAGCCGCTGAAGAGAGAGCGAAAGGCGCAGACAAGCGAACTTATAAAAACTTATAGCTGGAAAAGAAGCTCACTGAAAAAAAATGCAGTTGCGCGGAAGCACTAGTGTGGAAGCACCACATAGGTCAGCGATGGTACCCCAACCACTAAAAGTTAGCCCGCGTAAGTTAATTGCACCTTTTTACAAAGGGCGAGATGACCTCGACGCTTATATACAGCGGTTCGAGAGAATAGCGATAGGACAAGGCTGGCAGAGGAGTTATTGGGCGACTGGATTGAGCTTGTGCCTTGCGGGAGAGGCCATGGCTGTTTTTAGCTGGATGCCAGCAGTGGATGCGCTAGATTACGACAAGGTCAAAAGGGCTCTGCTCCAACGCTTCAGATTAACTGCCGAGGGTTTCCGAGAGAAATTCTGGAGCTCTAAATCACAGCAAAAAGAGACAGGCCAGCAGTCCGCTGCTCGAATCTCCAATTACTTCGACCGGTGGTTCGAGATGGCTAACATAGAGAGATCATTCGAGAATCTAAGAGATAGCATAATTGCGGAACCGTTCCTGGCATCGTGTCACAAGGAAGTGGCAACATTCCTGAAGGAGTGGAACTTGAAGACGGTGGCTTAGCTGTCCGAACATGCCAATCGTTATTTGGAAGCTCAAGGTCTAAGGAATCTAGGGAAAGCCCAAGATGAGAAAAGTTTGGAAAAGAAAGAGCAAACACAGAGTGCAATCAAATGCTACCTCTGTGAGAAGATTTGGCATAGAGCAGCAAATTGTGCCTTGGGTCGCACTCACAGTTCATCGTCAAAATGCGATCGGTGCGGAAAGCGTGGGCCCACAAAAGAAAGCTGTCGTGATTGGTCAGGAAATAAAACGGCTTGCATGGTTGCAGATGAAAGATCTGCTGATCGTGACAGAAAAAAGCAACGTGACCAGAAGGACAAAGATAAGACTAGTGCTGTTGCGACTTCTGTCAAGGAAGGAGAAGCCGAATATGCTATGCCAGTGGTCGTGGAGATGTTGCACGGACGTAAAGTGTCGATACATCGAGACACGGGCTCCAGCATTGTAATTGTAAGCGAATCCATGGTGCCAGAAACGGATATCACGGGTACAGAAAATTCGGTTTTGTTGGCTTATGGAACAGTACGGCGGATGCAAGTTGCTAGGGTACTGATTTTGTCGCCGTATTACTGCGGTTGGATTGAAGCCCGATGTGTCAAAGACCCTCTTTATGACGTAATTCTCGGTAATATGTCAGAGATCAGAGGAGTTGACAATCCGCATCCCCCTCTAGAGATTGCCTACTGCAACGCGCACTGAGGGTACGGAGTTCCAACCTCATAAGGTTATGTATAAACGTGACAAGAGATGTGTTGATCAGCATACCAGGGAAGATTCCACCTATGCCGCGGAAATAGCTACGAGGAACAAGAGTGAAAAGGAAAAGGAGGGTATCATGGAGAACAACTCAGTAGCAGCCATGGACATACCTGCAGCAGAGATGGGGAGAATGCAGGAAGCGGACAGTACGCTGCGATGATGTTTTGATATTCAGGGCAAATGGATCTATTGTAAGAGGAGTCAGGTCGTGCATAAGTTTGAGAAGCTTTCAGGGCTGCTCTACAGAATAGTCAAGACCCATGAGGGAGGGGAAAAAGACAGCAATGCCGGTGAGTTTACAAAGGGCTGTTCTAGACTAGGCACATGACACTAATTTGGCTGACCATCAGTGAGTAAGAAAGACAACTAGCAGAGTCGCTGAAGAGTTTTTTAGGCGTGCATGCAAAGCGACATTAAAAGGTTTGTGCGATCTTGTGACACATGTCACAGAACCACACCAAGAGATTCGGTCTCGAATGTACCTTTAAGAACTATGCCTATTATTGAGCAACCTTTTCAAAGAGTCGCAGTGGCCATCGACGGACCTATAAAACCAGTATGCTACAAAGGAAATAAGTAGATACTAACAATGGTGGATGTGGCTACTCGGTACCCGGGTGCGGTTCCAATGAGAACCACGGATACGGTAACAATAGCGGAGGCCTTGGTGGAAATTTTCACGAGGTATGGGGTTCCGAGAAAGACGCTAACGGATAGAGGAACCTATTTCACCTCGGAATTAAAGAGGGAGACTTATAGACTGCTGTCTATGTGACACCTCTTGACGACACCATATCACCCCATGTGCAACGACATGGTTTAAAGGTTCAATGGCACGCTCAAGAATATGTTGCGCAAGGTGTGCCAGGAGAAACCAAAGGAATGCGATCGATACCTACCGGCACTCCTGTTTGCATATAGGGAAGGGCCGCAAGGAAGCACCGGCTTTTTGCCGTTCAAGATGATTTATGGAAGAGCGATTAGAGAACCCCCAATGGTTCTAAGGAAAGTCTGCTCAAACACTGAATGGAAAGAAGAGCAAAAGTGCTAGTATTTGTATTTATTAGAACTTCGGGACAAGCTTAAAGAAAGTTGTCGCATCACACGGGAGAGCCTTGTCGAGGCCCAGGCATCATACAAGAAGTATTATGACAGAAGAAGCCGAAAAAGGGTCTTGCAAGTCGGGGATAAGGCACTGGTACTCCTACCAAGTGACAACAACAAGCTCACAATGAGTTAGAAGGGACCTTTTGAGGTGAAGAAGAAAGTGGCTGATGTCGACTATGAGCTTGAAATTGGAGAAAGGCGAAAGGTACTGCATGTCAACATGCAGAAAAGATACGAGGACAGGCAACCCAACAAAGCGGAGGACGTCGCAGACATGGTTGTTACGGAGACGGAGTTGGGAGATTCATACGAAGAAGAAATACCCACATACAGCACAACCAAAATAATGGGTCGGGAGAAGGTGGTTATAAGCCCCGATCTCAATGAGGTGCACAGGAAAGAAGTGGAAAATGTGTTACAAGAGTTCGATGAAATTTTCTCAGACCACCCAGGCAAGACGACGTTGCTCAAGTGCAGCATGCGATTAACCATGGAGAGGCCAGTTCATGTAAAACAGTATCCTCTGCCACTAGCTGATTTCCGGAGCCCTCAACTACGGCGTCTCTCATAATCAAATGGTGGTTTTGGGGCGTTAAACCCCACAAATCAATCAATCTGCCACTAGCTGTACAGAAAGACATAGATATGGAAATCAAACAGATGTTGGACCTGGGGATTATTGCGCGTTCCACATCGGCGTACAACTCACCTCATGTGGTGGTAAAAAAGTCTGACATGTCTAACAGAGTTTGTGCGGATTTTCGGCATCTAAATAAAGTACTGGTTGATGACGCCGTGCCCATACCACGATTTGACGCAGTATTTGCAAAGGTCGCGGGAAGAAAGTATTTTTCAAAGCTAGATCTAACTAAAGGGCACCGGCAGATATCCTTGGATGAAGCATCAAAGACGAAAACAGCCTTCTCTTCTGCACGAGCGTTCGTTCAATTCAGATTCATGCCCTTCGGACTGAAAACCGCGGCGCAGACTTTCACTAAACTCATGCAAATAGGTCTGCTAGGACTCCTAAACGTGGAGCATTATATCGACGATATCCTAGTGCCGACAAATTCTTGGCCAGAACATGTGAAGACACTACAGGAAGTGTTTCGTAGGCTCCAAGGGGCGGCGATCACAGTGAAACCTACAAAATGCCAAATTGGGTTTCAAGCGACTACCTTCCTTGGACACCCCCTGGGAATGGGACACATCGCAGCTCATCCTGACACAATTGAGAAGATACAGTCGGTGCCGAGGCCTTTGAACAAGAAGCAGTTGAGATCCTTCTTTGGCCTTACAGGCTACTATAGAGAATTTATCTCATATTACGCGGATATAGTGAGTCCCCTTACCGATCTCACCAAAAAGAACGCGCCTAACAGATTGCCTTCGTCGGAATGTCATGAGAAGGCATTTGAGCAACTCAAGAGGTGTATGGCTGAACCCTCGTTTCTTATGGCACCAGATCTCAGTACGACGTTTGTTTTGCGAACGGATGCATCAGAAAGGGGTGTAGGAGCGGTACTGTTGCCGGAATCTGATGGGATCTTGCATCCAGTCTTGTATGCAAGTCAGAAGCTGAATGACCGGGAAAGAAACTATGCTACGATGGAGAAGGAATGTTATGCTTTAATATGGGCTGTTAAACAATTTCAAATTTATTTGTATGGAACCGAGTTTGTGGTGCAAACGGATCACCAGCCGCTGGAGTACCTCAACCGGGTGAAGCACAATAACGCTGAAGTCAATTGGTGGAGCCTTATCTTACAGGAGTACAGTTTCTCGGTCCAGTACCTAAAAGGGAGAGACAATGTTGGCGCCGATTTTATGAGTAGAATGATGAAGTAGGAAACTCCGTGCGGACACAAACCTAGTATCGTTGTTTCATTGCTGATGTGGGATGCTAGTGAAGTGTGACTGTGACTCACGAAGATGGATATGCGTGTTAGTGTAGGCAAGTTTAGTGGTGCCACAGTGAATTTAAGTATGCCGTGCAGTGACGTGATGTACCGGGAAGTGAAGTGTTGTGCGGTGAAGGGAAGTGCCGAGATGTGCCATGAAGTGAAGTGCTCTGTCGTGCATGGAAGTGTTGTGTGGTACAGTGAAGTGTATTGTGCTGGTGGAGATGACAGTTTTCGTGGAGCGAAAACTCAAGAAATTGGGAGCCATTGTCAAGAATTACAAGAGGAAGAAAATAAGAAGAGAAAGAAGTTGTCTTGAATAGGTAACTTAAACTGCTGAAATGAGGGAGAAGAAGAGAAAAAAAGAAGAGGGCGCGAGGCGAGTGAGGAACGTGACAGCCGGGACGTGACGTTCGAGGGGCCAAAGGCTGCAGAAGTTTGGACTGGGTCTCGCCTCAGGCTCCCGCCCGAGCACCTGACTCGGTGAACAGCGCAAGGAAGTGCTGTTCTCCATGGACGGTAATGGTTCTCGCCCAAGCACCTGACTCGGCGAGCAGCGCACTGAGCAACCGCTGTTCCTGGGCTGCAGTTTCCCGCCCGAGCACCTGACTCGGCGAGCAGCTCACAGAGCAACCGCTGATCCTGGGCTGCAGTTTCCCGCCCGAGCACCGACCTCGGCGAGCAACCCCGGAACCACCGCCGACCCTGGTCTGCATTGTATCCCGCCCGAGCACCTGCCTCGCCGAGAAACCACTGGAGCTACCGCTGTAGTGGTTCTTCAACATCGTCGCCACCGTTTAGCATCGATATGGCGTGTAATCACTCCTGAGAGGGACTCCCAGCGGACCTGAGGCCACACCACAACTGTAGGCGCGAGAACTTGAGAACGCGAACGAAATCAGACGTTAAAACGCGCGTCATTAAGATATCTCCTTTTCTTTGTTTTTCAGCATGTGCGTGTTTTTGTTCTTGTTTCGTTTTGTGATTTTTATGGTAATGAAAAGGGAGTTTTCATTTGGTACCATCAGCCTCTATGGTTCATTTCGCAACGCCTGACGAGCGAACCAGGTCTCAGCATACACGCGTGACAGTCACATTGAATTACTACGGCCGGGTTGGCCGCTTCGATGGGGGGGGGGATTAGTGCGGGCATTCGTCATGCGCTTTTTTTCATACATGCATAATAATAATCATCATCAACCGTCTAGGTCTCTGTCCTCATCTTGACTGGGTGCCACCACAATCATGATCGTGTGTTTGCACGCTCGGTCTCAGACTGCCCGTTCGTGGCTGTGCCCCTGGGCTGAATAAACGCTGTCTCAACCCAGACGTCATAATATTATTACGAGGCAGTGGGTATGGCTCCGCCCCGTGGTAGACGCATCGATGAAGAAGCAGCGGATTCGGCGCGCGAGATTCTAGCAGCCCAGTAGTGTCAACCATACCTGTAAGTATTGCAAATACAGTGCTTTCTCTCTTGCGTGTATTTTTAATCACCGTAACAAATTGGTGGAGGTGCGGAGTAACGAAGCGCCATACAACAGAGCTCCACAGTGGTCTTCAAATCTGAGTGTCTGTGGTGGCACACGGGACTGATCCCACGGCCACCTCTCCATCGGCCTCGGCGACGCCTGCACCATTCATGGCAACGCCTCCACCGTCACCATCCCCACCCACGTACGTGCTGACGCATCAGAAACTTCCAGGAACGTTCTGCGGTACGGATGAAGTTGATGTTGACGACTGGATAGCCGACTACGAACGTATCAGTGCGCTCAACCGGTATGACCCGACTCTCATGCTGGCCTACGTGCTGTTTTACCTGAAAAGCACAGTCAAAGCCTAGTACGAGAACCATGAGGAGGAGATCGGCAGTTGCGACACATTCAAGGAGAAGCTTTGCGACTTATTTGGGAAGCCCATCAGTCGAAAGGCGGCTGCAAAGAAGGAGCTGTCTATACGTGCTCAGACGTCCACAGAGCCGTATATCTCATATACACAGGACGTGCTGGCTCTATGTCGTAAAGTCGAGAACGACATGTCGGAGTCAGATAAGGTTGGCCACGTCCTCAAGGAGATAGCGGACGATGCGTTCAACCTGATAATGTGCCGGAACTGCGTGACCGTCGAGGAAATTATTCAGGAATGCTGGCGTTTTGAACAGGCGAAAAGCAGGCAATTTCAAGATCATTCACTCGACTGCCGAAAACCGTTCGACGTCCTCCTGCGAATAAGGACTGACCTCTCACCGGCAGTCTTCAATGGCGTCTGAAACTTGCGTGAACCGTCCGGCAGGAAATCGAACCAATAATACCTGCTCTTCTCAACAACAGCCACGTCCATTCGCATGTACTTCAGGTTTGCTTGGTACAGTCGATTGTGCAGGTAGAACTCAGCAATTTGGGCTTTGATGTCTGCGCCATTGCTCAGTCTCGACCTATAGGCCTCCGTTCAAGGTCGCCACCTCGCCATAGGTCACCGCCCCAGGAACAGTCTTTTGTACGCTCTCGCAATCCGGAAGAATGGATAACTGCGGGTGATCGTCCGATCAGCTTTAACTGCCGCCGCATAGGTCCTATCGCACGGTAATGCCACAACCACTGGTATTCGTCCCGAACCCAGTATAACACTGCCCGCCGCGCCAACGGCTACCGCCTTTTCCAGCCCACTGCGCCGATCGCCGACAACTACCGCCGCCTTCCACCCTTCGATGCTCCTGATACGCAGCACAGCCGCTCACCGTCGCCTCGACGTCATCAGTCTCGTTCGCCGCCTGCACGTCGCCTGTCATCCCCTTCTCCTCTTCAACGACGCCTGAACTCCCCGCTCAACTCTCATTAGGGAAATTAAGAGGTGCAGCTCATAGAGGTGAAGCTGCATCTTCTATACCGACCTGAAATCCTCCCATTGTACTTCCAACGCTGCGAAATTCGATCAACGTAGACGTTGATGGCCCGACCGTTTGTGCACTTATTGACACCGGGGCGCATATTTCTGTGATAAGTGCCCGACTTCGTAACCGCCTGAAGAAAGTTCTCACACCAGCTGCTTCTGGCATTATTCGTGTCGCCGATGGAAGAAGTCTTGCCATCACAGGAATGTGCGCAGCACGCATCACAATCGCCGATCCCCCCACATCTCTTCTCTTTGCAGATATTGAGCAGTGCGCCAATGACCTGATTTTTGGATTTCATTTCTTGTACACTCATGCCGCTTTCATCGCCTGTACAACCGGCATTCTCTAACTTGAACTGCTTCGATTTGGGGCTGTGCCGTCCTCACCGTCACACCGCATTTGCACTGTTGATTGTGTTCGGCTGTCACCGCAAGCCACCACGTTTGTGGTCCTAACGAAATCACCAGCTATACCTGACGGTGACTACATAGTGTCTCCATTAGTGGATGTGCTCTTGGCGCGAAATGTTGTTGTGCTGAATACCATCTTGACTATCGTGGACAACTACGTTCAGCTTCCGCTCCTCAACTTTAGTAGTTCAACCCAAGTTCTCCCGCAAGGTATTTTGTTAGGCCATGTTTCCCCACTTGATGCATGTACCATCGTGGCATTAGACCCTGAAGACTGTTCGTCCCCTATTACAGCGAACCGAATAAACGCACCTACTGATGAAATCACCATGATGATTGCCCCTGATATTCTGCCCTGTCATGCTGCGCAACTCCACCACGTTCTGACCACCTATCGAGATATTTTCGACATCGATGACCGCCCTTTAGGTCAAACGTCCGTCGTGCGTCATCAAATACATACCGGCGATACTAGTCCTAATGGACGGCGACCATATCGTGTTCCTCAGTCCAAACGCCAGGTCATACAAAGAGAAGTCGAGGAGATGCTCTACAAAGCATTCATAGAGGCCTGTTCAAGTTCATGGGCGTCACCTGTTGTTTTAGTCAAAGAGAAGAATGGCAGTTGGAGATTTTGCGTTGACTACTGTGCCTTGAAGAAGATAACCCGCAGAGACGTATATCTGCTGCCACGAATCGACGACGCTTTTGACTGCCTTCCTGGCACGCAATACTGCTCTTCTATAGATCTGCGTTCTGGCTATTGGCAAATTTCTGTCGACGACTTACACCGCGAAAAAAAACTGCCTTTGTCACACCTGCCTTTTGGGCATAACCTAGAACTGATATAAATGTTCCATCTGCCTTTCCTACCTCGACGATGTGATTGTTTTTTCCGCAACATTTGAAAGCCACCTAACTCGCTTGTCAACTATTCTAGCCCTTTTTTCTCGAGCGGGACTCCAGCTGAACTAAAAATGTGCAATTTTGGCTGACGATAAATCATGGTCCTTGGTCATCGTGTAAGTGCTGCTGGCGTCCAACCGGACCTTGACAAGATTAGCGCTGTCAAAAGCTTTCCTCTGTCTTCTACTACTAAATCTGTTCGTTGTTTTGTGGGCTGATGCTCGTACTTTTGACGTTTTATACGCAATTTTGCTACAATTTCACGACCACGCACTGATCTTCTAAAAAAAATGCACCCTTCTCGTGTGGCCAAGACCAAGCAGCTGAGTTTTCCACACTGATCCAACTGCTCACTTCACCATCAATATTGGCTCACTTCAACCCGTCTGCAACGACTGAAGTTCGCATAGGCACCAAAGCTCACGGCATCGGCGCGGTCCTCGCTCAACACCAGGAGGGCCAAATGCGTGTTATTGCGTAAGCGAGCCGCCTTCTCTCCACATCTGAGCGAAACTATTCGTTAACGAGCGCGAGTGCCTTGCGTTGGTCTGGGCTGTAGCAAAATTTAGCAAATACTTGTATGGCCAGGAGTTTTGAGTTATTACGGACCACCATGCTCTGTGTTGGTTATCGTCGCTCAAGGACCCAACTGGTCGCCTAGGCCGCTGGGCTGTAAATCTCCAGGAGTATAACTTCGACATAATTTATAAGTCTGGCAGGTTACACCAAGGCGCCGATTATCTCTCGCAGTATCTGGTGGACCCTGTTAGCCTCGCCGTCCATGAGAGCGATTCTTGTGTGCTCGCCATATCAGATTTGTGCTATATCGGCACAGAGCAGCGCCGGGACGCAACCCTCAAGACGGTCATTGAGCGAGTATCTTCAGGACATTCCGACCCTTCGCTCCGTCAATATGTCCTCCGCAATGAAATTCTTTACCACCGCAACATGAAGCCTGATGGCCCGGACTTTTTCTTAGTTATTCCCCGACACCTGCCTGCCACCATTCTTCAACATCTGCACGAAAATCCTACGGCAGGACACCTGGGTTTTTTACACACCTATCACCGCGTTCGGCAATGGTTCTTTTGGCCTGGCCTGTATAAATTTGTGCGCCGCTATGTCGCTGCTTGCGAGTGCTGCCAGCGTCGCCAACGTCCTGCTCTCCATACGGCTCGTCTGCTCCAACCTATCGACATTCCCCCGGAACCATTCCTCTGCGTCGGCCTGGACTTGTTCGGACCTTTCCCAACTTCCATGTCATGCAACGAATGGATCGCTATCACAACTGATTATGCGAGCAGATATGCTATAACCTGTGCCTTGCCAAGTAGCTACGCTACAGACGTCACAGACGTTCTACTGAATGACGTCATTCTGCGGCTTGGGGTTCCGCGCCAGCTTCTGATGGATCGTGGCCGCTGCTTCCTCTAAAAAAATATCGATGAAATCCTCCGTAGCTGCCATACCGAACATCACCTTACTACTGCCTACCATCCCCAGACCAACGGTCTCACAGAGCGCCTCAACCGAGCTCTTAGAGACATGTTGTCCAGGCACGTCTCTGCTGATCACCGTGACTGGGACGCAATGCTCCCCTACGTTACGTTTGCGTACAATTCATCAAGGCAAGACACCGCCGGGTATTTCTCATTCTTTCTTCTATAGGGCTGCAACCCTATCTTGCCATTCGACACACTTCTTCCTTTTGATACTACCAAACCAACGATGTATCTTCAGGACGTTGCTTCTCGAGCCCGCATCCCTCGTCAAATCGTGCACACTAGGCTCACTGCTTCTCAGGCCTCACAAAAAGTCCGCTACGATGACTGGCACCGCGACGTTGACTACCTTGTTGATTCTCTCGTCCCACTTTGGACGCCGCTTTGTCGTAGAGGCTTGTGCGAGAAGCTCCTTCCACGATACACCGTATCCTACAAAGTTCTCCGCCAGGTCACTGACGTCGACTACCTCATCACCCCGTTGAACCACACTCATCATCTGCCACACCACCTACTTATATTTTTCATGTGTCGCGACTAAAACGCTAGTACACTACCAGTGCTAATAGACTTAGCGGCGCCGTGACGGCGCTTCGTCCACCGGGGGTGATATTTCAAGGCAGTGGGCATGGCTCCACCTAGTCACAGACGCTTCGATGACGAAGGAGCAAATTCGGCGCATGAGATCCTAGCAGCCCTGGGGTAACTTATATACCTGTAAATATTGCAAATACACTGCTTTCTATCTTCCGTGTATTTGTAATTTCCGTAACAATATTATTATTGTAACCTCACAAATAACCTATAAAATTCACCTTTTCGCTGATCATTGCGTTATTTGTACAGAAATAATTCAGACAAAGATTTCAGTCGCCTACAATCTGATTTAAACAAAGTATCTAACTGGTGTGAAACATGGCCTATGGAGTTACATACTAACAAGTGTAACGTTATGCATGTACATAGGTTCCCTAACTTCTCAAAAGTATACTACTTATATAACCTTTCTTTAGCAAGTAACCTCATATGAATACTTAAGAATTCATATCGCATCAAACCTTTCTTGGGCAACACACCTCAATAGGTCGTTAGCAACACAAACCGCACCCTTGGCTGCCTCAGGCGAAATGTTTTTCATACTTCAGGCTCTTTAAAACTATTACTCTACAAAACTCTAATCCACCCGAAATTAGGTATGCTTCAGCTGTTTGGGACCCTCGTAACACTAGCCTAATAACGCATTAGATCTAGTCTAGAATAACGTGGCTCGTTTTATTCTTTCCAATAATAATCTAACTGCCAGCGTAACAGCCATAAAAACTAACCCATCACTTGCAACTGTTGCAGCCTGGCGCAAAATTTTCTGTTTATCATTGTTTCATAAAATATTTTCCCCAAATATAGCATGACTTGCTTATTCTTAATCCATACTATGTATCATGTCGCATAGACCGTTCTCGTAAGGCTCATGTTCCTTCTAGCAGCACAAACAGATTTTGTAAATCATTCATTCCTAAAACGTCACTAGAGTGGAACCACCTTCTTCAAGACATCGTATCTGTGAGTGATAACGCCTTGTTTTGTATTGCTATAAACAGTGCTAACTAGAATTTGATTTATTCACTCGTATACACTGCATGTCTGCTTTTCTTGCGTTGTTTTATTTTTTATGTGTTTATGCTTGCATTTATTGTATAACTTTCCTTCACTTTATGCTTTGTAATAGCTTTTTCATGTTTTTGTTCTTTTGTTACATCCTTACTTAAGCTTTACCTATGCTGTACAAACTTCGTATATATTAACCTTTCCCCTCTTTATTGCCTTGTTCGGCCCTGAGAATAAAATAAATGAAATGAAATGAAGTGGCAGCTGCACGTTGACGTTACGCTCTCCCTAACCCGCAGCAGATGCCGGCTCCTCTGCCCGCTTGCAACACACTTTTTTCATTCTCTCCACTGACTACAACACTCGACACGTCGAATGAAAACACTAGGCTTGTTTATCTGCCATGAAACTTGCACCAAGCCAAACCCGCCTCCCATGTCTTTTCGTTTGAAAACGTTTACTCGAGTAAACACTACACTGAGGTCCGCTTCAAACCGTTATTCCAGCTCCCACGTCGACGATCGTTTCAACCGAGTCAAGCCCATACGCACGGTTGCTGCTTTGCATACAATAAGGGTTCCTTCAGGGGAGATGGTCCAGAATTTTCATGTGTGTAAGACTATTCCACATGACGCAAGTAAACTTAAAGTAGAAGTTCAACATTTCTGTGCGCTGTTAACATTCGAATTGAATGCCCACGAACTTGACCGATCATCAGCCCTTCAGTGAGGTCTCTAACTTCTTGATTTGCGCCTTAACCGCTTTCCCGCAAACTGAACTGCACTGGAGGAGCAGCCTTATCCAGTACGACGTCCCTCTGCGCAGTCCTGGCACCACGAGAATGCCGAAGGTTGCGATTAGCGCCCTGCACTGCCAATGATCTCGTGGACACGTACATCCCCGCGGGAGCAACGGGCTGCCAGCAGACCCATCAGTGTCATGGGTGGCACTTCGTCTTTCCCAGTCTCTTTGACTGCCACAACGCCTGCTTCGGTGAGTGATACTTGCGCCTGTATGGAACTCCTGGTGTCGCAAAGGAAGTTTTCCTTGCTTACTAACAATTTGTGACAATACGAAAACCCACAAGTTCACAGATTTGTGAGATCTTTTTTCATATTGTGGTTCGTTTTTGAGGAGGCATGCATTATTACACTTGTAGCGCTTTGCATGTTTCGTAGAGTTGAGAGCGCAAGCACGTAAGTGCTGAAACAAAGGCGAGGCAATGAATAACGGTAGGTAACAAGGTACGCACACGATCGATGCCTTGGTTGGACATTCGTGTTTTTGCGCAGAATGCTTAAACGTCCATTTGCCCTATATCTTATGCCATGAAGTCGCAAGACTTTATGCCTTACCTAGACAGCTATAAATGGTGAAGTGGTATGTGAAAGAAAAAATCACAGTATACTGATGGAGTGAATAATGAATGGTGGGGTGAAGCTTGCGTCAGTCCATCCGTGCTTCCATCCCTCTATTCATTCTTCCATGCGTTCTTCCATGCGTCCACCGTGTGTCCATTCATCCGTGTGACCATCGGTGCGTTCGTCTGTCCACGGGTCCATCCCTACGTCCCTTTTTCCATCCGTCGGGTCGTTCGTCTGTCTGTTTCCATCCGTCCGTGCGTCTGTTCATACGGCCATCCCTCTGTCTGTTCGTCCGTCCGTCTGTATGTCCGTCCGTCCGTGCGTACATCTAATGAACACTTCAAGTACCACCATGTCATCTTTTCATCATATTGTTATGAGGCAGTGGGCATGGCTCCACCGTCGTAGACTAATCGCAGAAAAAGAAGCGGACTGAGCGCGCGAAATTCTGGCAGCCCTGGTGTCTCTCACCTACTTGAAAATATTGGTAATAAACTTATTTCTTTCTTCCGCGAACTTGTAATCCCCGTAACAAAGTGTTGGATGCGCTGGGTTACAAAGCGCCATACAATGAAGCTCCGCAGTGGTCATCAAATTGGAGCTTCCGTGATGGAACACGGGACTGATCCCACGGCCACTTCTCCATCGGCCTCGGCAGCGCCTTCACCATCCACGGAAACGCCTACAACGGCCTTACCCCCACTCACGTACGTACTGAGGCATCCGAAGATCCAGTAGCGTTTAGTGGTACGAACGAAGTTGATGTCGACCACTGGATAGCCGACTACAAACGTACCAGTGCGCTCAACCGGTATGACCCGAGTCTCATGCTGGCCAAAGTGCTGTTTTACCTGAACGGCACGGCCAAAGTCTGGTACGAGAACCATGAGGAGGAGATCGGCAGTTGGGACCCCTTCAAAGAGAAGCTTCGTGACTTATTTAAGAAGCCCATCGGTCGAAAGGCCGCTGCGAAGAAGGAGTTGTCTATACGTGCTCAGACGTCCACAGAGCCGTATATCTCGTACATATAGGACGTGCTGGCTCTATGTCGTAAAGTCGACAACGACAAGTCGGAGTCCGATAAGGTTGGCCCCGTCCTCAAGGAAATAGCGGACGATGCGTTCAAGCTGCTACTGTGCCAGAACTGTGTGACCGTCGAGAAAATTATTCAGGAATGCCGGCGTTTTGAACTGGCTAAAAGCAGGCGCAGTTCAAGATCATTTACTCGACTGCCAAACACCGCTGCGACGTCCTCCTGCGAAGTTAGATTGACCTTCCGTCGGCAGTTTTCACCGGCGTCTGAAACTACACGAATCGTCCAGCGGGAAATCAAAGCAATTACACCTGGTCTTCTCGCCAACGGCCACATCGATTCGCAAATACCTCAGGTTTGCTTGGTACAGTCGATTGTGCGGGAAGAACGCGGCAATTTGGGCTTCGATGTGTGCGTGGTTGCACAGTCTCGACCAAATGGCTTCCGTTCAAGCTCACCGCCTCGTTCCAGATAACCACCCCAGGAACGGTCTTATCCACGCTCTCGCAATCCAGACGAATGGAGATCTGCGGATGATCGTCCTATAACTACCGCCGCATAGGTCATGTCGCACGGTATTGCCACAACCATTGGTCTTTGTCCCGAACCCAGAACAACACTGCTCGCTGCGCCTACAGCTACCACCTTTTTCATACTTTTACGCCGATCGCCGACATTTACCGCCGTCTTCCACGCTATGTCTTCGATGCCCTTGATGAGCAGCACAGCCGCTCACCGTCGCCTCGACGTCATCAGTCTCGTTGGCCGCCTAGATGTCGCCCGTCGTCCCCTTCTCATCGATGACGACGCCCAACCTCCCGACTCAATTACCACCAAGGAAACTAAGCGGTGCAGCTCTTAGGGGTAAAGCTGCATCCTCGATACCGACCTCAAATCCTCTTCTCGTACTGCCGACACGACAAAATTTGATCGACGTCGACGTTTACGGCCTGACTGTTTCTGCACTTATTGACACCGGGGCGCATATTTCTGAGATGAGTGCCCGACTTCATCGCCGCCTGAAGAAAGTGCTTACACCGGCTGCTCCTGGCGTCATACGTGTCGCCGACGGAAGAAGTCTTGCCATCACAGGAATGTGCATCGCACGCATCGCAATCACAGATCACGCCACATCTGTTCTCTTTGAAGTTATTGAGCCGTGCTCCAATGACCTGATTCTTGAATTGGATTTCTTGTCCCCTCATGCCGCTCTCATTGACTGTGCGACCGGCGTTCTCCAACTTGAACTGCCTCGACTTGGGGCTTTGCCGTTCTTACCGTCACACCGCTTGTGCGCTGTTGATTATTTTCGGCTGTCACCATGAGCCACCACGTTTGTGGCCTTAACGACATGACCAGCTCTTCATGACGGTGACTACATTGTGTCTTCAATTGTGGATGTACTCTTGGCCCGAAGTGCTGCCGTGCCGCATACCATTGTGACTATAGAGGACAACTACGTTCAGCTTCTGCTCCTCAACTTTAGTAGTTCGAGCCAAGTTGTCCCACAAGGTATTTTGTTAGTCCATATGCTTCCCCACTTGATGCATTTAGCATCGTGGCATTAGACCCTGAAGACTCCTCATCCCCTCTCGCAGCCAGCCGAGCAAACGAACCTGCTGACGAAATTACGATGACGATTGCCCCTGATCTTCTGCCCTGTCAGGGTGTGCAACTCCACCACGTTCTGAGCACCTACCGAGATATTTTCAACATCGATGACCGCCCTATACCTCAAACGTCCGTCGTGCATCATCAAATGCATACCGGCTATGCTAGTCCTGTTAGATGGTGACCATATCATGTTTCCCAGTCCGAACGCCAGGTCATAAAACGAGTAGTCAAGAAGATGCTCTCCAAAGCAGTTATGGGGGCCTCTTCAAGTTCATGGCTGTCACCTGTTGTTTTAGTCAAAAAGAAGACTGGCATTTGGAGATTTTGCGTTAACTGTCGTGCATTGAACAAGATAACCCTCAAAGACGTATATCCGCTGCCACGAATCGACGATGCCCTTGACTGACTTCATGGCGCGCGATTCTTTTCATCTATCGATCTGCGTTCAGGCTGTTGGCAAATATCTGTTGACGACTTAGACCGAGAAAAAACTGCCTTTGTCACACCGGATGGCTTTTATCAGTGGAAGGTTATGCTTTTTGGGCTGTGCAACACCCCGGCAAAGTTCGAACGCATGATCGACTCTGTCTTCCGTGGGTATAAATGGTTCATCTGCCATTGCGACCTCAACGATGTGATAGTTTTTTCGCCTTCTTCGTTCAGCGAACTGGGAGCGCTGAGAAAACACAAAGGACGAAGCGAGGAACCACACAACACGAGCGCTCAACTATCAACTGATTTATTTTCCACACCGGAAGGACATATATAAACACAAAATGCGCATGTCAAAAAAGATTATGACGAAATCAAGGGCAGCATGCGAAGCGTGTAATCAAGGCACATGTCTAAGGGTTATCTAGGTAGCTGAATTCACAGTCAAGTAGTGAGAAGGAAGGATGACTTATACATTGGTCCGTATTCCTGGAAATGTGATAGGCTTCAGAAATTTCGCGCGTAGTTTGATGAGGATGCCGGAACAGAACAATTGTATTCTCAAACAGAGGTTGGCACTTGCACGAAACGCAATGTGACGCTAAATGGGAGTAAGGTGTATTTTTACGAGTGGAAGTGTGTGTACTTGTTTCCCTGCTATCCTACCGACCATGTTCCAGACTTTTGCCTCCTGTGTGTATGAATTAATCCCTGACAAAAACTTCTGCCAGCTTTCTCTTCTGGCCTGCCGACGCGTTCTCCTTCCTTGAGACTTTATTTTCTTGAACGTGTCAAGATTTTCCGCTGTTGGCGAGTTGCGCAGCAATCTCCATGCCCTGTTCTGTTCCTTTCGCGCATTACGACACTCCGTGTTCCACCATGGGACGTGTCGTTTGCCGGGCATTCCAGATGTTTGCGGTATGCACCTGGCTGCTGCGTCAGTTAGAAAAGCTGTGAAATACTTCACAGCTTCATCTATGTTTAACCTACATATGTCTGTCCAACTCAAACGTGTAGTGTTGCGGAACTGTTCCCAGTCTGCTTTGTTTATCAGCCATTTGGGAACATGTAGAGGACATTCATATGTTGTTTGTGAACTCAACACTACAGGAAAATGGTCACTTCCATATGGATTGTTTATGATTTTCCATTTCAATAGGGGTAGAAGTGAAGGTGATACGATGCTGAGGTCTATAGACGAGTAAGTTTTGTTGGCAACGTTATAGTAGGTTGGCTCTTTCCTATTCAACAAACAGGCGCCGGAAGAGAAGAGAAATTGTTCAATGAGACGACCTCGTGCATCACAGCGAGAATCGCCCCACAGTCCACTATGTGCATTTAGGTCCCCAAGAAGCAAATAAGGTTCCGGTAGTTCGTCTATTAGGGACTGAAATTCACGTTTTTCAAGACGTTGGTGGGGAGGTACATACAAAGAGCAGATGGTGACGAGTTTGTTTAAGAGTACCGCTCGAATAGCCACCGCCTCAAGGGATGTCTGGAGTGGTAAATGTGTACACGCTACTCCTTGGTTAATAATAATGGCTACGCCACCGGATGACGCCACAGCATCATCTCGGTCCTTTCGGTATATGACGTAAGCACGTAAAAAATTTGTATTGGAGGATTTAAGATGTGTTTCCTGTACACACAGCACTTGAGGTGAGTGTTTGTATAAAAGCTCTTGGACGTCGTCGAGGTTTTTAAGCAGGCCTCTGACGTTCCAATGTATAATTTGTGTTTCCATATTGGAAGTAAAGTAGTGCTGTGTGTACGTTAAGGGAGTGACTTGTTTAAACTGAAAGGTCGAGCTCAAGTAGCAGGGCTATTATCAGGCCCTGTTATGAGCTTTTTAGTTTTCTTGGCGCGCTCCAGAGAGCCGCGCCGCTCTTTTGGCACCAGAGGTGCCGCCGTATCCATTGCCTCCTCGGAGGCACTGGATGCCCGCTCATGCGAGCTGGTTTTTCGAAGCTTGGGCCTCGCCTGGCGAGGTGAGGCCTTGAGACCCGAGGACCCTGGAGTCCCTGGTCTCTGTTCAATAGTAGGCGGAGTAGACTCAACTACTGCCGCCTTGGGGGCAGGCGCCACAGCCAATGGCTCGCTCTGCGCAGGCCGAAGGAGTGGCGAGGGCTGGACTGGTGCGACACTGCCCCCTGGAGCGCCGCATCAGCATATGTAGGGCCATAAAATGGCGAGACTCTTTTTCTTGCTTCTTTAAATGTAATGTTTTCTTTTATCTTTAAAGTGATGATTTCTTTTTCTTTTTTCCAGAAAGAACAAGAACGTGAGTACGCGGCATGATTACCGCCACAGTTTACACAGTGTGCAGGTGCTTCGCAGTTCTCGGACGCATGGCCCACGACTCCACACATAGCACAAGTTTTCTGGCCACGACAGCTTTGCGAGCCGTGGCCATATCTCTGACAATGGAAGCAACGGCGGGGGTTGGGAATATATGGCCTCACAGATGTTTTTGTGTACCCAGTCTGAATTGTTTCCGGCAAATCGCTCGAAGCAAAGGTCAGTACTAAGTGTTTTGTTGGTATTTCCTTTTGATCTCTTCTTATCTTAATGCGCTGTACGTTTGTCACGTTCTCGCTCTTCCATCCTTCAAGAAGTTCACCTTCGGTCAGGTCAAGCAAATCTGCGTCCGAAACGACCCCGCGAGATGAGTTCATAGACCTGTGTGGCGTAATACTGATGGGTGTGTCTCCAAACGTTGTGAGGGTGTTCAGTTTATCAAATTGGTCTTTGTCACGTACTTCGAGGAGTAGATCTCCACTGGCCATTTTGGTAACTTTGTACCCGGCACCGAGAGTTTCGGTTAAGGACCTAGCCACTACGAAGGGGGATACTGTTCTGGCTTGCTTGTTAGTTTTTTCGCAGTGTATAACGTGGAAATGAGGAAAGGTTTGTCTTGGCCGGAGGAAAAAATTGATATCTTCGGTGCGTACCCGCTTTGAGGAGGCACGATCACTTAATAGGGGAAATGCTTTATGCATGCCAGTTTAATTTTCTTCAGAAGCGTTGGCGGCCACCCACCACGGAGCCCAACAAGGGGACGCTACAAGTTTGTGGATGCTAAAACCTGCAGACGCCATCCGTACAACGCAACTATAACCCAATGCGCCTAGACCAAGGTAGGCTATTTGCACAGGGTTAACCCTCGCCGCCAGGAAGTTTGGAAGTAAACAGAAGAGAGTAGAAGACAGGACAGATAAACAGTAAGAGATAAAGACGAAGATGTAGGGAGAGAGAGATAGGAAAAGGCGACTGCCGATTTCCCCTGGGTGGGTCAGCCCAGAGGTGCCGTCTACATGAAGCCGGGGCCAAAGGGGTGTGTTGCCTCTGCCGGGGGGCCTTAAAGGTCCAATCACCCAGTGTCGGCTCAACCCCCAGGATCCCCCTTTCCCCGGACACGGCAAAGCCACGCACGGCTAGGCGTGGGAGGGAGTCAAAACTCCCCCGTTAGCTCGGGTCCGTGGTGTCGCTACACACCAAACGCCTACTTGCGCAGGCGCCCCTGCGGGGGACGCTGCATCGACGTGAAGGATTGTGCGAAATGCTCCTCTCACCATACACAGTGCCCTACCATGTTCTCCGTAAGGTCACCAAAGTCGACTACCTCATCACTCCCGTTCAAACACACTCGTCTTCTGCCACACCACCTACTGATGTTGCTCATGTGTCACGACTAAAACAGTACTATACTGTCTGTCCTGATTGAATTAGCGGCACTGTGATGGCGCTTCGTTCGCCGGGGCTGATGTTACGAGGCATTGGGCGTGGCTCCACCGTCGTAGACTAATTGAAGAGGAAGAAGCGGGCTGAGTGCGCGAAAGGCAGGCAGCCCTGGTGGCTCTCACCTACTTCTAAATATGGGTAATACATTCATTTTTTTTCCTTCCGGGTGCTTGTAATCCCCGTAACAATATTCATCATATACAAGTACCATCGTCCAGTGGACATCTAAGGAGCGCTCTTTCTGGTATGTGCCACTGGTGGTTATGTCCTACAACGAGGGACGCACAAGCCACGCCTTGAGGATCTTCCCCCCTAAAACCATACTATCGTAACCTAGCTTTGGCAACATGGATACATAACTGGTTGAGTATATGCGCCGAGCGCACACACTGGGCTTGGCTCATGTGCTGTTGCAATCATTCTTTGTGTTGCAATCCTTATTTGACACATTTGTGATTGCATGGCTGTTCAGCGAATATCAATTTTTTGGGTGCAGAAACGATACGTATCAACTTACTAGCAACGCGATACGCCGGCTGTACACAATTGAAGCGAGAGCAAGGAAATGAAAGTGTTGTTGCAGTAAATACGCTTCACACTATTGTTGCTCCATCACACGTTGTGATGAAGAAGTGTAAATGTGAGACCCCGCCGTCATTTTCGCAAAGCTTCCACATGAACGGATAGATGTTAGGAATATCCCCTTTTAATTCTGTTGACGGCTAGAAGCATCACGCTTTCCAGAAATCAAGTGAATTTTGTAATGAGAGGCTCGGTTCGTGTAAGTTAGGGTCGTCACTTCATGAAACCGGTAAGCGCACGAAGAGAGAAAGAAGCAGACACGCGTCGCCCCGTTTTCTTCTTTGTGCACATACCGTTTTCGTAATCTTTATTCTTTGTAGTTTGTACTAGCGATTCGCCGATTATGGCCTCCCCCTCGATTCCTGCTGTCAATGTAATCCTGCAGTCAATCTGCTGTTAATCTAGAGAACACGTTGTGTGCGTTCTCTAGATACACGTTGTGTGCGTTCTCTAGATTTGCGTCAAAAATCTGCTGGACGTCTATTGCCTACCTCTAGCGCAGAGTCATTTATGTTCCAAAGTATTTTCGGAACTAAGAACTTCAGGCATACCTAACCCATTTTTAATGGACACAATGACTTTTGCTTCGCGTGTGCTTCTTAATTTTTATTATTGTCACACATTCAGGTAGAATCGCTTTCGTTAGAATATTTTCTTTTTATACAAAACATTCTCGCGCATCTCATTTAGCCTGCTAGAGCAGATAATAACTAGTTAAATTTTAATAAATGTGAAAATGATAGGTGGGAAGATGAGGGAGTGAATCATAAATGCGAAGAGTACACGCGTAAACAGTGGCATAAACAAGAACAGTTGATGCTTTCGTGAGTAAGTTCAATTCATGACAGAGGGCTCGGTACACGTTCAAAGATTTACTTTTCTGCGTGAGATTTACCTGTAATGAAAGTCTGCTAATGCATTAGCTTATCGATGCGTTATTAGTTAGACTTTACTAGCACGCAGTGGTAACCAAGGCGTCTGGTAGACCAAGGAAGCCGTATTCATCGCAGCAGCACGTTACCAATGCGTGAGGACGCCCTCATAACAGCAAACACTTGCCAAAATTAAATTCCTAGATTTTGATACACACTAAATTGCCTTCACTTTAACTGGCTCCTGCAAGGCATTAGCTGCTGCTTTCTGTCGTACTTTATTTTGCATGTGGGATGTTCGCATGTTTCCTTCAATGCTCCCATCTCA
Organism: Rhipicephalus microplus; assembly: GCF_043290135.1. Classification (NCBI taxonomy): domain Eukaryota; kingdom Metazoa; phylum Arthropoda; class Arachnida; order Ixodida; family Ixodidae; genus Rhipicephalus; species Rhipicephalus microplus. The sequence goes on from NC_134705.1 coordinate 25,646,080, forward strand.
ATGTTAACCTTGATATGAGGCGGCATATGACATGAATAGACTAGTTGCGAATTTCCGCACCACCGGTTTCCAACGCACCTCGGTTATTCGTGCTCGTGTAGTAGTACTCAGCGTGAAAGCTAACTATAGACCAGTGTTCCAGACGACATAACAGGTGTTATGAAGCGTAAATTGACATGACAGATTCACCACCTAACGTCTGTCAGACTAAATGTTTCTTTTCATTGCGCATGCGCGTGTAAGCGCCGGCGTAAATTTCTTGAAATATCAATCCACATTTACAATATAAATTACTGAGCATATTATAAACATCACATGCCGACGTACTTGGTCAAATAATCGCACACGGTGATACAATCAGCCTTCTTTGCACATAAGTGTTTTATTCACATTTTGAAGTTCAGATTTTAAGTGTTATGGGATGATGACCACCAGAGGGTGACCACCACTGAAGCCATCGTCGTCTGGCTCTTACGCAGGTAACGTTACAAACCAATGTGTGTTTCCAGTTCCGTCGCCCCACTGCAGCAACTGGTCACGTGTTGTGCGCTGGTTCTACAATGTGTACATGCTCACTTGCCAGGAGTTCCGCCAACTGTGCCTGTCTGGCAGGAACCGGTTCGCCTCGTACGAGGAGTGTCTGCGTGTTTGCGTTACCACCTGATGTTCTGAATACAATTTTCGTTAACCTAAGCATGTGTTCACGTATAACAATGTTGTTAACAAAGCATAAAAAACCAGGTCTCGTGGTGTATGAAAGCGCCATTTCCTACCCTGGACAAAAATATTTTCTTGCCATTATATCGTCAACCTGAACCAGTGAAAGTACGACCCGTAAATTGTTCGAAATGTTATTTTGTCGATAATGTAATAAAAGCACAAATTTTATGATTGATTCAGCAGAACGTGCACGTTCCTTTATTACCCTGCATCTTTGTTTTGCAATCATCGAAATTTTAAAGTAAAAAAAACTTTATTATTATTAGAGCGATGTGAACCCAGCAAACCATCAGTGTTTAGAGGATGTCTACAAATGGTCTGAATATCCAGTGTTATTTATACATTAAAACCTCTATTTAGACATTAAAATTGAATATTCATGAACATATCATAAACATTGTCTTACTAACATATATGCCTATGAGAGTTCCACCCAAAGGTCGCGGGATCAAATCAAGGCTATAACGGCTGCATTTTAGATCGAGACGGAAATCCATTAGGCTTGTGTACTTAAGATTTAGGGGCATTAAAATAACCTCAGCTGGTTGAAATTTACGAAGCCCTCCACTACGGCGTCTGTCATAATTACGTGGTGGTTTTGGCACATTTTAACTTCAACAATTATTAGCATCAAGAAGCCTGAGATATTTTATGTAAAAGATTATAGTAATGTGTAGCTTATTCTGTATATATGCATACAGCAATACGATACTTTTTAAATAGGCTGCATTTTTTGTGAACATAAGCTGACCTGTGCACACAGTAGTCTGCATGTGCATGCATGCACTTCAGCCACTGCAACATTGTGGTATTGCATGAATGTTGGCAAATCAAATTTCAAATTAGCAGCTGTAATGAGCATTATGATTGTGTATGTGTATCGCTAAAAACTAATTTCAAAAAGAGACTCTGATTTCAAGAACCATTTTACATGCACTTATTTTGGAACAGCGGTAATCTGACCATATATGCATTTTCAAGACAGCAAGCAGCAAAGCATTCAGATATACTCATGCATATAAAATGAACATTACACGAAGATAAAGTCATAACAAAACTTCATTACGGTTCCACTTGTCTTCATATGAGACAACTCTTGCAAATGCATATCTTTGTAAAGCATTGTTCTTGCAGAATTTTAGAAGAACTAACTTGCGCACGAACACGGTGCAAATTAAGTACATTTGCAATCCCAAGGTATCCTGTAGATCGGCCAGTGTACATTTTTAAACACTTTTATTGTACTATAATACAATTTTGAAATAGGTAAGCATGTCACAGAAGGTGAACGATGTGGAGCTGTATAATATAGTTTTACAAAAAGCAGCAGCTGCATTATCAAAGAATGTCGGGCGTGCATGGAACATGCAGCACTGTAAGAGCGAAAGAGGGAGAAATATTTTTGAAAGACATATACTTCTTTAGTGCGCAAGGAACGTTCTCAGAAAGAAGGTAGAGCCGAGTGATAGGACAGAGCGCACACTTACAACCAATTTTAATGCACAGATGGCGGGAATATATATACTTTCAAGGTGGCGAGGAGATCACACACAGATGAAAGGACAAATGATGGCGCATGTGCCAGACCACCTTATTCTAGCCTTTAAATGACAACCTAACAAAGAAGATAGTCGAATTCACAATCCGACAGATTGACGGATGGGGCGCTTACACACTCAGTTCCTGCTTGGCGAAGCAAAAAAACCTTCATATCTTTCACGTGCCCCCTTGTCCTTATACCTTGCCATTACTTGGAATTCATCAAACTTCGGTACGCACCCACAATTTGCACAGTCACTTGCCAAGTGGCTGCCCACTGATCCGCGCATCAGATTTGCGTGCTTCCTAATGTGATCGTTCAGGCAGCGCCCCGTCTAACTGATGTAGTATCGAACATTTGATAGATAATTCAGATACACAATGCCTACAATACATTCTACAAACATCATTGCGTGCTTCCTATTGCACCCTACATTTAGGGATCCTTCGTAGTAAACAGTTACAAAGAAAGCTCAGCTTGTTTTTTGCCGTGAAGACAACATTTACCCCTATTTTCTGAACGATTGTTTTTAAGCAGTGCGAAACTTTGTGCACATACGAAATGGCAGACACTCAGCTTTTCCTGGTCTTGAGATGCGTGCCATGCATTTTTGCCCTGCTTAATTACATCCAGAAGTGATTCTGATATGGCACAGAGAAGGCGATCAGGAAAGCGTGCTTTCCTAAGTCTCTTAACTTGGTTGCTAAAACTGCACCGAACCTGGTGATGGCAAGATCTTTACAATGATGCCATGATACATGCTGTGGAAATTCTTCGCTTAACAAGCTTGTAGTGTGCTGAACTAAAGGGTAACAGGGCCTTCTTGCAGTGGGGAGCGTATTGCGAGCACACGTGTTCTCGCTTAAACAAAAGCTCCAGGTCTAAATATCTAAGTCGGTTATTGTCAGGAAACCCCGTCGTCAGGTGCACATTGGTCATGTTCTGAAAAAAATGCTAAAAGTCTTGTCGGCGTGCTGCGTTGTGTCACACTGTTCTGCACAAAAAAAACTACAAAAGTATCAACGTAGCGGAATAACTTAACAGTATGTGTCTCAAAAAGTCTCGCTTGTATTTGTTTGTCATAACAAGCCAATGAAATGTTACTGAGGACTGGAGCTAAACAAAAACCAATCCACGTGCCGTGTTTTGAATGTACCATTTGTCATTTCTCGTGACGAACGTCGACCGTAGAAAGCTTTCTTGTACTTCTGAACTTTCATTTGCAGTCGACGTTCGTCACCCCACTCTAGAAATAATGCAAACTAAAAAAGAGGAGGGAGGTGGAGCAATAGCACAACCAGATTATGTTGTCAAACTTGATCGTTGCGGCAGGTCCCTCGAAATATGTTAAACATGGTAGCAGTGCAAACACGTTGACGGAACCTACACCAGGTCACTGGTGGCTCTGGAAGAAAACTATTAAAACATGGGAACACTCACAGGATGTCATAGCTCATTCGGGGCCTGATAAATACACTACTACAGCAAATGGCACGCCGTCCTTCAAACAACTACGGGGAGGGGGGGGCGGTTACTTTATCGACTTTATATTGCCGCCCACGGAGGAAAATGTTGCTGGCTAGTGCTGCTAGAGCTGCGCCACCTGCTTATCAGCCATGTTGTTTATTACATCGTCCGGGCCTCTAGACGGCTCTAGCCACATTCGCCAAAGGCGCTTCCTTGGCTAATGGCAGAATAAAACAAATCGCTACACAATGTATTTTCTAATAACTAACTTTGGAAAACGAAGTTGTTATAACATAAAATTACACTGTGAGAGCGCTGTTAAGAGTGTGAATGTTCTCAACTAAACCGCGTGTAAAGAACCTTTTTTTCAGTGGCACGGCAGCTCATCATTGGCCCGCTGCAAGCTGAATGCAGTCGAGACAAGCTCCAGCCAACATTGTCTGCTTGGTTCTAGTTTGCTGCTGCGCAACGCACATTGTGCTAAAACCAAGGGACGAGTGTAAATCAAATCCTTCACTGCAAAGCACCAGTCCTGAGCTTCACTAGATAAAGGAAAAAAATAAATCTAGTTTGTGGTTCACTAAGTATTAAGGCTAGTTGGCGTTAGCCGCCAGCCTATCTAAAGGGTACAGTCATGTCAATGTATCAATCCATCTATCGTGTGCGGCGTGCTTGAATATCGTCCTTGAATTTATCCTCCTGCTGAAGTCGTAAAAGGTTGGTATTCTTTCCTTTTCGCCTTCGAATTTTTCAACCGAAAAAACCGAATGCAGGGCAAAGCAGGCATTCTCGATTCGTGTCCTTAATGTGTTCGTGGTTCATCTCAGCGCATGTCTACAAAGCCGCCCTCCCTCCCACAATTTCATCGCTCCTTTGTTTGATCAATACAAGCTCATGGCCTGGCCCGTTATTCTGGGTGATCATCGGTGAAAAAATACGCATGTGTCTTATGATCCAAAACTAATTTGTTTGTCGTATCGCGCAGGCTGGTTTTCCCTGTAAGTTTTTAACTTGCGAAGCTTTAGGCACAGCAACCTCTATGAAAATATAGAAGAATGTGGTTTTAATCACTACACACAGCTTGAATTATAATATTAATCAGTGAAGCATTGTATCAGTCACTCATAAGATTGTTCGACCATCAGGAGTTTCTTTGTAGATGTCATTTGCTGTCGTCGACTTCTTTCACGTGAGAAGTGGTTGTATAAGAGAAAAGAAGAGAAAAGTGAGCCCTGTAACTTTTTGCATCAGAGTGCGACACCTTAACAGTAGCTCACAAGGGATGTGGGGGAGGAGGGATTAAAAGAATAGAATTAAAAGTATATATAGAGAGAGATGCGCTGGGACAGCGAGCGAGGACATATCGAGGAGTAGGGGAGATAGGAAAGATAGAAACATGGTCACAGAAGTCCGAGTACGGGGCACCTCTTGCGAGAGCTTTTGTCAGCGTCAGGAGATGGCGTAGAGAAAGTCCAGTAGGTCAGAGCTACGCCGTCGTCGGAGATCGGCGTTAGGAGATGGCGTAGGACCAGCTCAGTCAGACAGAGCTACACTGATGTTGGAGATCGCGAGGACACAACCAGTCAGCACGTAATCCAGCGAGCGAGTCCTCTTTCACGCGATCGAAGCCGAAGTTGTACCAGCGTCGTAGTTCAACGACGGTACATGCTACTAGTCTGGTGCCAAGCCTGTTGGAAATGCCCAGCTGGCGAAAGGTTTGACCAAGCATTCGGTAGCGTGGGCAAGATATCCGGTCAAAGTGAAAGGCCTTTTCTGTAAGTTAAATTTTGACTTTATTGACGGTGTGTAAACACATTCACACACACAGATATTGCCACTTTGCCGCTAGGTACAGCGAGCGCAAGCCATGGCTCCCGATAGAATGGGAGACAAGGTTCTGAAGCTGCGCGCGCACTGGTTAGCTGTTGATTATTGAATCATCCATTTTGCCAGTTTTCGGTGCGTCTCCCCGCCAGCTCAGTTCTTTTGAGCTGAAGACGTTTTGTAGCACGTGACAACTGATGGAGCTGCTGGGTAACCCACAGCCGATTTTCCAAACACCTCCAGGTAGTCCTGTACCTGCAGTGACAATACCTGTTCACCGCTCAAGCCGAAGGCTCCGAGGACTACCTCCTGAGCGTGGACCTCTTCCCGAGATGACGTCTGTCACATTCCAAACGCTAGGAAAGGCGCAGAAGCCTCCAACGCACTGCAAAGCACTGCAGCCACGCCTCATACGCTGTGGAAGCCACGTGTGCCGAAAGTGTTCCACGGTTCTGTCTTGGAGGATGTCGAAGACTGGCTGGCTCAGTTCGAATGGGTCTTCGCTTAGAATGGTTGGACCGACTTCGACAAGATGAGGAACGTGTATTTCAGCATGGAGGATGCCGCTAGTGTTTGGTACGAAAACTGTGAACCTTTTTCCTCATGGAGCGTCTTTCGTCGATACTTGCTGTCTAGTTGTGCCAGTCCCGATTGCCGTGAACGAGCCGAGTGAGCGTTTCAGTCGCGCCTCAAAACGCCGAATGAAAGTGTCGTGATCTACGTCGAGGATATGACGAGCCTCTTTCGTCGAGCTGACCCCGACATGGCGGAAGTAAAAAAGTTCCGTGATTCAATTCGAAGAGTGAGAGAGCAGCTTTTCGCTGGCCTCGTTCGCTGTCCCCAAAAGACCGTGGCAAATTTTGACCGAAGCTACAACCATAGAATAAGTGCTGCAGCAGCGCTCTACCGTGTACGACCGGCAAGTGAGCGTTGCTTCGTCACTAGGTCAGTTCGGATGTGCGGTAAGCAGCATCAACATCGAGTCTCTCTGCGACCTCATTTGATCGATGGTACGTGATGAACTACAAAAGATTCGGTGCCAGTCCCCACCTACTGCAGGGTCTGTTTGCAGCCTCGTCAGAAACGAAGTACGACAGACTCTCCAAGTGCCGCCTTCCAGTTATCACCCGCCTGTCCCAACGAAGCCACATCGTGCATAATACGCAGAAACTGTCAGTCTATATATTTCTGGTTTCCCAAGCTTCGTTGATTCTATTCCTCCGCATGCACTTACTTCGCTGGAGCCAATTCAGCACTTGGAAAATTGACAGTCGCTTCCCAGAAAATCTGATGTATGGTGCACACCGGAGAGAGGACCACTGTGTTATTGTGGTTAAGCTAGACATGTGTACCGGGAGTGTACCTATCGTAGCCTCGGACTACAGGATTTTGCCGTCGGCTCGCCACGGCCGAGATTCGCCAAAAGACCAAAACCGTTTGAAGATTACCTTTCCCCACAGCGCATGCCACTGCGGCGTTAGTCGCAGTCTCAATCTCCAAGGCCATCTTCTCAAAATTTTCGGAGCCTCCCAGGGGCAGCGCCGGTATGCTCGCCAAGCTCTAGGTGGGAAAACTAGCGACAGTGACCTTCGGAAACGAGGCCGCTGACACTCGACGCAAGCAAGGCCTCCCACAGACGCAAGCATGGACCCGGAGCGATTCATCGAGGGCAGCGACGAAAGCCAGAAACAGACTTTCTTTGGATATGCATGAGGCAGTCGACGGTCACCACGACGTGAAAGCATTAATGGACACAGGGGCGAACTATTCAATCGTGAGAGAAAACTAGCAGCGCACATAAAGTTGTTACGCCTTGGTACGAAGCACGAACTCGTACTGCCGGCGGGCACATAGTCACTCCAATCGGCATGTGCGCTATCGGAGTGAGCATTCGGGGACGTACGTTTCTCGCCAGCTGCCTCGTACTTCGTTACTGTTCCCGAGACCTAATCCTGGGAGTCGACTTTTTGTGGGAACCGGTGCTATTATCGATTTTCGAGAGCGTACAGTGATGTTTTCGACAGCTGGATCCTCCTACAAATCTGACGACATCCGTGACAGAGCGTTTCACGTTTCTGCGTTCAAGCGTTCTAGTTTATGTGGTTTCTGTCAAGTTACGCGATGATGAGGTTGTCGTCGAAGGCAACTTGGCGCTTTTGTTCGCGCTAGGTGTCGGCGCTGCACGCAGCCTCGTCACGCTTTGTGACGGACGCTGTGCCTTACTTGTGACTAATTTCAGTAATGAGTACCGATACCTGTTTCGTGAAACCGCCATCGCTTTCACGTACCCTATCACAGACGTTTCTGGATGTTTTACATCTACACCAGCCGATGACGGGCGTCGACCGACACCAAGCGACATGACTTCACTGCTTGTCAAAGTTATGTCCACTCGATCTTTTTGGAACATTAACAGAGTGAACTACGTGAACTGCTATATCAATTTAAAGAGTGTTTCGCGTCCACCTCGAAGGTTCGTGTGTCACCGATCACCAAACACTGAATATTTACGTATACAGACGCCTCGCCTATAAAACAACACCCTTATGGCGTTTCGGCAAAAGAACATTACATGACAAATGCTCAAGTCGAAAAGATATTGCAAGATGACGTCATCCAACATTCGAATAGTGCCTGGACATTTCCGGTCGTGCTCGTAAGGAAAAAAGATGGATCACTGCGCTTTTGCGTGGACTACAGGAAACCTAATATGTCTAAAAAAGACGTCTATCCGCTGCCCCGCATCGACGATTGATTACCTTGACGGACTGCAACGGGCCAAGTATTTTTCATTGACAGACTTGAAAAGTGGCAGATCGAGGTTGATGAAAGAGATCGTTAAAAAAACCGCCTTCGTTACGCCGAATGGCCTATAAGAATTCAATGTGCTTCCCTTCGGCCTCTGTTTGCTTCTGCGACATTCGAAAGAATTATGGACACTGTTCTTACCGGTGTAAAGAGGCGCACACGTCTAGTTTATCTGGATAATATTGTATTTTCTGCGACCTTTGAGGAGCACCTTAAGCGTCTACAGAATGTGCTGAAGCGCTCAGCTCTGCTAACCTGACACTGAAGCCCGAAAAATGCAACTTTGGTACAAATACCTTAAGTTTCTCTCAGCCATCTTGTCAGAGTGGTTGGTATTCGACCAGACTCTGGCAAAAGTACCGCCGTGCCCTCGTTTCCTGTTCAATGTTGTAAAAAGGCAGGACGTCGCTTTCTAGGGCTCTGCGTGTACTATCACCGCTTTATAGCTAATTTTCCTAGGATTGCTGAACCGCTCACTCGACTCACTCTTGAAGATGTTCCATTCGTCTGGGAGGAAGAAAAGGAAGCAGCTTTCTCTGAGCTACGGGAGCGTTTGCAGACACCACCTGTCCTCGCTCACTTTGACCAAGACGCTGATACTGAAATTCGTACTAATTCCTGTAACGTGGGTCTTAGTGCTGTGCTCGTCCAACAATAAGAGGGAGCAGAGCGAGTGATAGCGTACGCTAGCCGCACTTTTTCCCGCGCCGAGGTCATTTACTTCACGTGAAAGATATAGTGCCTCGCTGTTGTATGGGCCTTACATTTACGGACGCAACTTCATTGTAGTGACCGACCATCATTCGTTCTTCTGGTTAGCCAACCTACGGAACCCGTGTGGGCGACTGGCACGATAAAGTCATCGTCTGCAGGAATACGATTTTACGATCGCTTACAAGTCCGGTCGCAAGCACGAAGATGTTGATTCATTGTCCTGTGCAGCTGTCGAAGTTTGTGGCCACGACACCGAGAATGACAGTGGTTTCCTTAAGGTGGTTTTCTTACTACAACGGATCTGATTGCGCGACAGCGGGCGGGCAACAAAATTTACAGTTATTGAAAATCTTGAAGGACGCAACTCTTCCATACCTCGATATATTACTCGAGCTCTGTCGTCGTTCTGTCTGCAAAAAGGGGTTATATATAAGAAAAACTCCAACGGCAATGAGAGAACCTATCTTTTAGTTGTGCCGACTGACATGCGTGACGACATTCTTCTCGCCTGCCACGATGAGCCCACATCTGGTCACTTAAGTTCCTCTCGAACTCTCGCTCGAGTTAGACAAGCGTACTACTCGCTTAAGCATTCCGCATCCGTTAAGCAAAACGTGAAAAGCTGCCGGGAATGTCAACGCCGCAAATCCCCGCCACTGAAGACCACGGGGCTTCTTCAAACAATAGAACCACCTCGAGCACCATTTGGTCAAATAGGATTGGATCTACTGGGGATCTTTCCGCTATCATCTGCCGGCAACAAGTGGATCGTAGTAGCCACCGACTATTTGACGAATTACGCCGCAACGAAATCACTACAACGCGCCACGGCTTCTGACGTTGCCCCAGTCTTTATGGACGAGATCGTTCTTCGACAAGGCACCCCGTCCTGCGTGATCAGACAGAGGAAGAGCATTCATGGCCCAGCTCATTCATGACGTATTCAAGCTCAGCTACACGAACCATCGCAAAACCACGGCATATCATCCCCGGAGCAACGGCTTAACGGAGAAACTCAACAAGCCCATCGCTGACATCTTATCCACATACAGTCGAGTGCATAATAATAGAGACCACGGGAGCGTGTCGCTGGACCACGGGAGCGCGTGCCGAGGCACGTCGCTGCGCCTTCTGGCGGCTACACGGCTCTGTCCGGGAGCGCGTACTGCGCACGCTCGTCCCATATCACCCGGCAGCCTGCCGTTTCGCTCAAAGGATCGAAATGCAGCGACTGCAGAAGTGGCACCCTGCGCCGTCCGCATCTTGAAACGATGCGGACGGTGCAGGGTGCCACTTCTGCAATTGCTGTTGTTGTCTCTCGGCGCTGTTCACCAGTATACGCTCCGAATTCCAGCGCTGAGCACCCGTTGTTGCGGTCCAGGTCTACCCGGTCTCTTGTGGTAGCATAGCGCAACTTCAGGAGGAGAAAACGAACGCTGACAAGATGGGGATACGAAAAACAAACAGGTTTATGGCACTATTTACAGTTATTTACAGCATAGAGGTTAGCAGTTCACAAACCACGAACGTGGTGGTTGAACCATTAAATGGTTCAGAGTGACGTCCCGCACTCTGCGGCGTCGTTATAAGCCCTGTTGGGCTCCTCCTTCTTGGGTGGAACACCAATCGCACACACACATAACACGTGAGGGGTACGAGCATGCACGGCCCACGTGAACACCCAATATTGAGGCGTGATCACTGCACTACAAGGTGGCACCAGCAGGGCTCTTGCTCGTCGTGTGTGTGCCACTGTTCGAGGGGCTCCTGACAGCATACATCAAATGGTCCGCCGATCTGTTCACTCAATTGTGGCGGCGGCCACGGTTTTTTCCAAGGAAGATGCTGTCTTTGTTGTCCTCTCTGGAACCGCTTATGGCGTCGTGGCGACACGACGCCTCATCCTCAGGCTAGCAGGGTTGCCTATGCTCAGGTGGGCATAATCAGCCAGCCAGTCGGCTACTTGTTTGAGGATGGAAAGAGCGCCGCTCCCCCGTCAGCTCTGGACGCTGGTTCCGAGAGAACTGGTGTTCCAGGCGTGGGAGCGCGGCCCGGATACGCTTCTCAGCGACAGCATGGCGCCTACTGATGACGGTCATAACAGCTTCCTCCTCGCCAGATGAGTCACGGAGGGCAGCAGTCATCGCTGTAATAGTTGAATGCCAGGAACTGGCCTTCGCTTGTGGAAAGGTCTGGGTAATTTTCGAAATCTTCGATAGCATCTCTGAAACTCCACCACATGCACAAGCAAGCACTCGGCCCCCTCGAACAAACCAAGCCAAAAGAGGAATGACAAATCAATTTTCTTCACTAGCTTCAACAAAAAGCTCACACTCAAAACTCTCAGTACTCACTTCTGCTGAGAAACCACACGTGCTACCTTACACATATACATATTACCTTGAAAAAACAACTTAAATATCAATTTTGATACATTGTCAAGGGCGCTTTTGAATAATTTTGAAAGAGCGGCTGAGTTCGTACGCGTTTCCATTCAATTTGCTTTTCTTATACTTAATGTTAAAATGATATTTTTGAAGAATCAAGCTCTACCTCAAGAGGCGACCATTCTTCGATGTCACAATTTGCAGCCACGTAAGGGACAATGGTCTGTCTCTAATTTAAATTTAGCACCTCCGACATAACTCTGCAACTGAGGAATGGCCTACACAAGGCAAGCGCACTCCTTTTCTGAAGCGCAGTACGTTATCTCACAAGAGCCCTAAATTCTGGCTCAAGTAGAGCACATCATACTCGTTGCCACTGTCGTCCCGACGTAGAACGGCACCTAGTTTTCGATCTTTTGAATAACATTGAACCGTTAACTATCGGTCGTAATAGGGAACTCTCAAAATCGGACGATGATCAGTACTGCCCCTTTGCTAAATAAAGCAGCTTCCTTCTTTCAGCATCGGTCAAGCACGCGGATGCTGAACAAACTCGGATGAAGTGAGCGCTACAATTGTTCTAACATGCGTCTTTGTTCACTGCCGCCAATAATCGCCTACTACGGAGACATTAAGGTCACCAGCCTCCCAAAAGCTTGACCGAAACTGTGGCCTAACGGTCTACCTCAACGGTTCGGGAAAGCCTGATGATCTGCTCATGATCACTCGATCAATTTTTTTTCAAAGAATTCAACAACAAAAAGAGAACAAACGCTGCTTTCTAGCAGGTTTGTTCGGTTAAGTTACCTGCCTATGCTAACGCCTCTCAGTAAAAAACACTCGGCCTGTCTGCGCGTTTTAATTACTGTCAGTTCTACAGCGTTGCAAAATACATCGTAGTGTTAACCAGACGCATAATCCCTCAGAGTTTGTCTTAATGTTCATTCAAACGTTACGTTGTAACAAGACGTGTACACACAAAAGTAATTCAAGATGCAGTACTCATCAAAAGCATCTCACAACAAATACATAAGTTAATGCTAAAACCTGCACCAATGGTTCTCAATTCTCATAGTGCGTAACGACAACTGTACCATGTCGCGCCATACTTAATCATTTACGAAATCAATGGGTCCATGCTAACATCTTCCTCAAATGCTCAGTCACGCAACATTCACATGACAGTCAAGGCACACAACATTACCATTAACCTTTGAAAATACTAGAAAAATAACAATTTTCCAGTTTTTACCTTCTGTACATATTCGCCCTAATGATTAAAGCACTTTTACTGACCTTCAGCCTTTAGCTCAGCGGTTGTCCTTTTTAAAACAAAATTTAACACCGCATCTTATAACCTACAAACTTAAACAGACCAATATGCATCTCCAATGCAATACTGAGTAGCCATATTTAACACGCACGTGCAACCATTGTTAAAAATGACCGCCCCCTTTTCTCAACTAGATTCCTCTGAATCACACACGACGGGGCCGTGGTCCCGGCAGTTTTCGAGCACGTCAAAGGCTACAAAACGCCCAAACACTACGCTGTGTCCTGCTGTCTTGCCTCATTCTGCACTTCGGCCGGCTCCCTTCAGGAATTTGAAAAGAACGCCAGAAACAGGGTTGAGACAGGGGGCATTGTCTCTTGGTGCTCACCCCAACGCGGTTTTTAGATTGTGCTTTTTCGACGTTTACCCTTCGGACAAGGTCGCTTTCTTAAAGTTCAACTGAATCGCGCGTCTCGGTGGGATGGCGCACCATGTTTTCCCCCTCCACTCCTGTCTCGCCGCTGGCGCCTTCATAGATGCCACCATGGACGTTCCCTGAAACGGAAAAATGGCCTACCCCTACGCCTTTCTCGTGACAAGGCGGGACCTGTCGTAGGCTAACGCATGACGAACGCTTCCGCTTCTTTTTTTTTTTCTGCGATGTTCCTAAATCACCTCGATATTAGGGCTGCACTGCTGAAGCTTGGCGTTCTTGCTCTCATCGGCCACTGCGCTATTCTTGCCTACATTTGACGATGTCGAAACGTCCTCTTGGGGCATGAAGAAGGTTTCCAGCTCCTTACTGGGCCCATTAGAGCTGCTGGAACTCTCGTCATCCAAGCACCGAGCGTCTTCTAACATCGTCCCTACCTCCAGACCGGCCAAGACCTCGTTCTCTACATGCTCTACCTTGATGCATTCAAGAACTGTCGGGCCCTCTTCTGGTGCGATTTCTGGTTCTAGCGCTTCCCGACGCGCCTTAACCTCCAGCGCTTGGCGACGCGCCTCGCTTTCAGACTCTTGTCTTTTTGCTTTGCACTCTCTTTCAGGCTCTTGCCTGAGCTGCTCTTCTTTTCTCCCGACGGCAGTTCCGAATATCCGGAACATCTCCACCTCAACTACCTCGTAGTTGTTCGTGTCCTGCTCACTGAGTCACGCAAAAGCATCATCTACCTCACAGGACAAAACTGTGAGCAGCCATTGACACTATGTGTCTCGCTCAAATGACAGTTCCTCGCACTTCCGCTCAAATATTATAAAGTAAAGCCAATATACCACGAATCTCACCGCATTTCTTAAACTTTGAAGGAGCCGGCAGATGACCCGCTGAGAAAGGCCTTGGATGCCTAACTCTACAATGCGTCTCCTTCCATCCGCTAATACTCGTGGCGACATTTTGAAGAGAAATGTGGGGGCCGTGAAACCCCAGATCTTATACTTTTTCGAGAATGGCACTGTCCTATAGCTGTCTAATGAAAGGACTGTGCCGCGATATGCTGCCATTCAACATTTGCTGTACGAGATAACTTCTTATCGTCACCAAGCCCGAAAGACCAGGAAACAAGGCACAGAATTGACAAAAATGACAAAATAGTACTGCGCCTGCGTCGCAAGCACGCGTGAACCTTCCGAGTGCCCAATTTTTCTGAGAGAGTTATAATAAAGAATCGCATTTTCCCTCAGTGAGTAATGTGTACAAAAGGAGTGGTGTGCCGCCATGCGAGGTATTTGGTCAAACAGCTTAAGAAATTAACTTTTGTTTCCTTGTGGGGCCTCCAACGTTTGAGCACTTCGAACTGAAATGTGCTCGTCTGTAGTTCACTGTAGTATTTTACGAAACAACAACTGACAGAATACCAGAGTACACGCTGATGCTCGAGTGACGGATGTTAATGGAGGCAGTCTCGATTCCCGACTACTTCGCGTTCGCGAATGTTCCGTGGATATGTCATGGGTAGAGTTCTAATGAAATACTGAAAGTGGTGACGCCCCTTTCAATCTTCGTGGTTTTCTCTGGTTTCTGGAAAAAACATTCCCAGATACCCCCAAATATGAAAGACTCGAAAGTGAAAGCCTATGACATCCCTTGCACGTCTCAATCCGCATTAATTCACGCTTACCTTCTTAATCTACGGTAATGCATCCAAATAATGGGTTGACTTCAATCGGGGATTATGGTTCGAGTAGTAGAAGATGACACATGAATATCTGGAATTCGAATCCTAGAAACTAGTTTTCTTGATGTAAGCATTGCGATTGTGAATGGTAAGCTATCCACTGCTCTATACAGGAAGCCTACAGACCGGCAACAGTATTTGCACTTTGAGAGTAGCCACGTGTAACATTGCAAAACTAGCATCCCTTACAGTCAGGCCTCACGCTTTAAAAGAATCTGCTCAGAGCAATCAGAGTTTCAAAAAAATTGCAGAACACCAAAGGATGCTCTAGTCAAACAAAAATATCCGCCGCAATTAGTTGATGACGCAATAAAACGTGCCGACATGCATAATCGTAGAACGCTGTTGTGCGCTGCTAAAAACTCGACTCCGCAGAAAAACTTAGTCCTTACCCATTCTGCGTCAGTTCCGCGTGTTTCGAATGTGCTGAGAAAGCACGCCCCGCCGCAGTGGTCTAGTGGCTAAGGTACTCGGCTGCTGACGCGCAGTGCGCGGGTTCGAATCCCGGCTGCGGCGGCTGCATTTCCGATGGAGGCGGAAATGTTGTAGGCCCGTGTGCTCAGATTTGGGTGCACGTTAAAGAACCCCAGGTGGTCTAAATTTCCGGAGCCCTCCACTACGGCGTCTCTCATAATCATATAGTGGTTATGGGACGTTAAACCACACATATCAATCAATCAATGCTGAGAAAGCACCACAATATTCTAATGCAAAGTGAACGCTTAGGGAACATTTTCACCGAACCACCTAAAGCAGTGTAACGCAAAGCTAAAACTATTCGAGACATACTCTCATCGTCATCATCATCGAAAGCAGACAGTCCTGACACGATCGGGTGCCATTTTTGCCAAAAACCGCGATGCAAAGTATGCCTTTACATGCGCACATGCCAACAGGTCACCAGTACTGGTTCCAACTTTTCCTTAAAAATCAAAGGCAATCTTGACTGCGATTCTAAGAACGTGATATACATGATAGAATGTGCGCTATGAGAAATATAGTACATTGGTCAAACGGAAGGGCCTTTTAGACTGTGTTTTAACAACCATAAATCTCATGCTAACACCTTGCCCCACTTGCCCATTTCAAGACACGTGCACCTCCCTGGCCACTCTTTTGAAAACCTACGGGTCACATTAATAGAATCTGGTTTCCGCACAAATTATGATAGAGAAGCCCGTGAATCATTCCTCATCTATAAGTTCGACACCGTTGCATCTGGTCTAAAAGAAAACGTAGGAAAACTTAGTGGCCTATCTGCGTAACCTGTATCGCCCTGTTCATCTTTTTTCAACCTTGCTCAGCAAGTCGCACTACATTGTCTGTATTCGTTGATTACGTAGCAGCTTTGTAAGGTCTTTGTCATTTTTATTAGTATTTTATAGTTTTTTTTTCTTTTTTCTCTTGCTTTTACCGGTCGGACTACTCTTCATGTTATGTGCTTTATCTTTTATGCGTTTCATCTTTTATTTGTAAACAACGTGCTCGCGCATTAACCATATCTATTTACTCGTAGATTAGGTGCCCTTCATATTGTGTGACTTGCATATATATATATATATATATGCCCATATATCACCTTTCATGCCGGTTTTCACATCTGTATCTTACTGATATGCACATGTATATAAACAGCACTCGTGCCATACACTGTATTCTGATGAAGGCGGAACCCACGGCCGAAACGTCAATAAAATAACTTCGTAAGTGCGTCTTCTTTCCTATACGAATAATCTTTCGCGGACACAGCATCACTTTTGTTTTTGGTATATATACATACATATATATATATATATATATATATATATATATATATATATATATATATATATGTATGTATGTATATATATATATATATATATTGACGTGTCTTGTTTTTTTTTTAATTCAGTCTTTCTAATAAGTTCACTTGCGTACACAGTTTACACGCTCGTCTAACTGGCGAAGCGTCGCGTTCAGGACTGCACCTGAGCATATAGGCCACATTTAGGCATGCGCGTAACATCGAAGACACGCAATATTTGCGGTTTTTTTTTCCTTTTTTTTGTCACAGCGGGTGCATCAAGTGTTTTGGGCGTCAGAAGCGCTGTTACGTAGAACAGAAGACAGAATCCGCAACAGGCTGCGGGAGTGACAACACTATTAATAGAAAAATCTTGGCACATAGCTTAAATTATTCGGACACTAACAAAACCAATTGACCGCTTTTTTTTTTGCGGTGCTAGTTCAGACAGTGCTTCGTACAGCCAAAAGACTTGCTTCTACGTCTCAAGAAAGGCTCTTTATTGGGGGCTACAAATGCTCGCACGTGGCTTATATCAATCTTTGTGCTGTGTGTAGATATGAACCATGCAGTGCAGAGCCCCACACTCTGGTGTTATAGACCAGCATTGCCCCCTGAACAAGCTCCAAGCAGCGCTGTAGATGTAACTGAAAGCTGAAGCTCCATTTCAGCTGCAGGTATTGTCGGCCAGTTTTACAGTGCTCTTGCATATTGCCAGGTTTTTTCCTCAAGTTTTGTCATATTCCCAGCCGTGGTGGTCTAGTGGCTAATGCACTAGGCTGCTGACCCGCAGGTTGCGGGATCAAATCCTTGGGGCGGCGGCTGCATTTCTGATGAAAGCAGGAATGTTGTAGGCCCACGTGCTCAGATTTGGGTGCATGGTAAAGAACCCCAGGTGGCTTCAATTTCTGAAGCTCTCCACTACGGCGTCTCTCATAATCATATGGCGGTTTTGAGATGTTAATCCCCACATATCAATCAAGTTTTGTCATCGCCCCGTTACACTTTGTTCAGCGCGAACCACGCCTATGATGTTCTGAAAGCCCCGAGGCTCTAGTAGATTGTTTTGTTAAGATTGCGCCCACTTCTTGAACATTACAGATTATTAGGAACCTACGGCACCGCTTGCGATAACGCTAGAACATTCCATGGCAAGTGTATAAATGCCAACGCACTTCGCCACTCGTCAGTTGATCAACGGCCGACGCTCTGCTTACCACTATCAGTGCCAGTGTTTTGTTGTAATCCGACGTTCCTTTTTCCCGTCACGCCGTGAACCCAGCCCACTTCGCGGAGAAGACACCGACGCCAACCAGGAGCAGCGAAAAAGCCACCGGCAGCAAGCTTTACCACTGGAGTACGGGCCTCCACAAGACAAGGCGCGGAAGACCAAGGCCGTGACTTCGACTACAGCCACATTGACAACCGCTGTGTCACAGCACGCAATCGTCATGCATCAACCCAGGGAACCACCAACTTTTTCGGGTCAGCCGGAGACCTGGCTAAAACATAGAACGACGTCTCCGCCCTTTACCACTGGTACACTCAATAAAAGCTTTGTCACGTGTACTTCTACCTGGAAGACACCACAACGACCTGGCTTTAAAATTGAGAGTCCCTGCTCCAAACGTGGAATGTCCTCTGCAGCACATTTCTACAAACTTTCGAGAGCGTCACTCGCAAAGAGAGGGCCGCTGCATTGCTAAAGACCCGGGTTCAGCTACCAAATGAAAATGTTGTCATTTTCACGAAAAGACTGACCCACCTATTCCGTCACACTGACCCGGACATGCCTGCGGAAAAGGAGTGAGTTCGTTTCCTCATGCGAGAGGTCAAACAGGATATCTTCGAAGGATAGATGAGAAACCCACCGAACACCGCAGTAACATTAAAATTCAGTTTAGATCTCGTGCAAAGCGAGATCTTGTACTAAGGAAATAAAAAAATGCGCATCCGCAACTATGACATCGAAGTTTCAGACTCTGCGCAGATCTACAATAACGAGCATCGTTGAGCTTCTCTGAAGCACCTTATAGGCTTGGCAGTGAAGCGCAGGCATGAAAAGCACTGGAAGTGTGTCTGGTCTTCTAGTGGCAAAATTTTCGCGCGGACGTCTGACGATTCTGATGCGATACAGATATCTTGAGAATCTGATCTTGACAAAAATAACTGAAAGTGTCACGTCCTGCAAAGTCACAAAAGAGAGAAGAAAGGGCCAGAATGAACTATTAAAGCCTTGCTCCCCTACAAAATATCTCGCTACAATGTCGATTTCAGAACGCTGCTTCACAATTGAATGCACGTTCAGCAGTTTGGAAAAAAGACAACATCGCAGTCTTTATTACTCAATTCTCGTGTAAGTTTGACATAATCATGATGACTGAGACATAGTATTAGGATGGCTGTAATATGCTTAGCCTGGACGGTTACTCTCACTTTTTTATTAATCGCTCGAATCGTCGAGGAGGTACGTTTGCATTTTTCATGAAGCCTATCGGACCCATGAACTGGTTTTCAATTTTTCTGTGATGTGGGGGAGCACGCGCGCCCAGCCCCCCTTTTCTTTTTTACGGCAGCGCGAAAGCCGTTTTGCGGGAATACCCACACGGCTGGCGCTCGCGACTCCCCCTTTTTCGGCACGTGAAACGGGCCTTCCCTCCCTCAGCGAGAAAAGGTATTATTTGCGTCAGAGAGAGGGAAACCGGGGCCGGGGACAAAACTGGCGTGTGGACAGCAGTACGAGCTCTCTCTGACACCGGCCAGGAACCAAGGAGGTCGGACCCGCAACACCCCTGCGAGCCGAGGACGTCAACGACCAAGGAGTAAGCGTCTTCCCTTGTTTACTGTACTTTCTCCTAGCAATAAAGTGCCGTTATGTAGATCTAGCCTGTTGCCTTATGTGCCCGAACCCATGTAGCAGCAGCGAGATGAGCTACGGATAGGGGACGTCAATCGTGCACGGTACGACTGTGTGAGGACGAGGCTTTAGTTAGGCCTCTGCGTCAGCCGTACATAGGACGAACCCCCAACATCTGGCACCCAACGCAATAAATTTGGCAACGTGGCTAGTTTTGTGAACGCGAGCAACTACCGATGCTCCTCGACACGTAGGCTAACAGCCATGTCGGAATTCAAAGATTTGTCAACGTTGCCTGATGTCGCGTCGCAGAGTGGCGATCGTTTGGCTGACGTGGGGGCACTATTGGGACTTTCCGACAGCGTAGATTTTGGTCGTTTCACACCGAGTTAGCAGAGATTAGGTCTACGACGGAAAACGTCTCGCATGGCGCTGTGGCATCTGACGACGCGAATAGAGAGGCGCCGCCACAAAATGCTCCGACACGCGCTGAAGGCGAGTCCGCGGGCAGCAGTTTGCCCTCGAGCCAGGTAGTCTTACAGATGCGCTGTCAGTTATGCGAATCCTCACGAGTGCTCTGCAGAACACAGCGCAGGCCCCCGTGCAGACTCTGCGACCACGTGTCAAAGTAGGCATACCTACCTACGCGGGTTCCCATGACTGCCAGCGCCAACGAGTATCTCGACCGGTTGCTCCATTATCAGCAGGCGACGGGGCTCTCTCATGCAGAACTTTCCAAGCGCGTGGTCCCGGTGTCGATCACTGAGCAAGTGACCTGATCGTTCCGGTTAATCGGAGATCGCGCCCGCATGGTAGAAGAGTTCCGTGACAGCTTCCGAGGTAAATTCCTACCGGCTAATTATGAGAGGCCTTTGCGGAGGGTATCGGAGCTATGCACCCAGCATACGGATGAATCCTTGCTGGAGTATGTACGGGCAATGAACGAACTGTATCGTCTCGCTAACCCTCATGCCACCACCGCGGAAAAAGTTGAGCGCATAACGCGTCAAGCACACCCTACTTTTGCGGCGCCTTTCAGGGGATGTTAAACTCTCAAACCTAGAAGAGCTCGCCAACGAGGCGAAGCGCATACAAGGGGATATTCTTGCTGCGTGATCATATCGCCCACCTCCGCCCACAGCGCAGCCAATCGAGCCTCACTGCGTGTGGATTGGCGGCGCGGTTGTTTCAGAAGCGTTTAAGGGTAACGTATCGGCATCGTTCGCTGATGAGCAGGTACAAACGTCGTTGGGAGCTGTCAGACCACGCTTTAGACCCCTATGCTTACGCGCTTCTGACGGCCCACGCCGCCCCTGAGCATGACATTCCAAGGCAAGAACACGTGGTCAACACAAGGCCTAACGAGTGGCGCAACCCAGAGTGAGAACCCCCTGTTTGAGGCGACTTACGATCGGGCTGGCGTGGTGTCTGCGGTCCTTGCTATCGGTGTGGCGCGCCTGGGCACAACGCCCGCGAATGCTACCGCACACCGGGTCAGGAGCAAACGCGCGGTTCGGGAAATGGATGGCGACGCTGGTTATCCACATCGGACCCCGCGCGCCGATCAGTAATTCCACCGATGCATTCGGATCACTTGCACCATCAGTCTGTCGCGCAGGTGAGGCTAATCAAGTTAACGTGCCGCTAATCGTGCCGCTTTTCGTAGCACTTTTGTTCGTAGCACTTTTGAATACTGGGGCAAGCGCTTCTTTTTCGGCGGCGACGTGTTGCACTATCTCCGCGAGAACAATATTGGCTTGAAACAAAGCAACACTATTTTCCGCCTTGCTACGGGCACAGAACAGTCGAGTGGCGTGGCTAGGCTAGTGATCCGCTGGGGGTGACAGACGCATCAGGCGAGCACGTTTTGTGCAACTTACTGGGCTGTCAATGTCTCTAATCTTAGGTGGAGACTTTCTCGCCAAGTCGGGTATTGTGATTGACATTGCAAACAGCGGTTACCGCGAGCACAATGGAGACGCGCTAAAGCTTTCCTCGAAGGCCCCTGCATGGACATAGGCATGCCAATCGCAGGGAGAGGCACGAGTACGCGAGGAGGGAATCGCGCCGAGAAAGCGAGTAACCACCCCACTGGAACAATGTGCTGTGCTTCAGGGATGGGCAGTGCACCCACTTTTGGTAGAGGCACAGAGACTACTAGAAGCGAAACCAGCGCAGCTGTCGTCGCTGTTGTACGAGTATGACGCAATGTTTACTTACCGTACCTGCCGCACTACGCTGGCGAAGCATAGAATCGACACGGGTGATGCATGACCTTGGAAATGCAACCCCCGACCGAGCCGCTTGGCTAAGCCGAAAGCACTTGACGCCGCCTTAGATGAACTCATCAACACAGGCGTAATTGAGAGGTCAAACAGCCCATGGGGTTTCGCGGTAGTTCTAGTTAAAAAGAAAGATGATACGTATAGTCGTTGTGTACACTACTGCATGCAGGCTGAATGAAGTTACGAAGAAGGACGCTTACTGTCTTCCCTCCATTCCCTCCATTTAATCGTTGGTATCCAACCTAGGCGGGGTGAAGTACTTTAGTACACTCGATGCTAGTCGTGGATATTTTTAGGTTGAGATGGACGAGCAGGATAAAGAGAAGTCAGCTTTCACGTGCCAGAGCGGACTTTTCCAATTCAGGAGAACGTCTGTCGGCTTGGTGGGAGCTCGCGCTGCGTATCAGAGCGTTATGGACCGTGTTTTGAGAGGTGCAAAGTGGCAGCACGCACTCGCAAATCTAGACGACATAGTGGGTTACTCGAAAACGTTCGATGAGCATTTGCGCCTCTTAAGAGACGTTCTAGAAAGGCTGAGGTCTGCGGGCATCACCCGAGCTTTCCAAACAAAGCTCAGGTAGCGGTGACCAGAATAACATTATTGGGATTCACGCTTGACTAGGGTCGCATTTTGACCGATGAGGGAAGCTTGAAGCAATAGTCAGCTATCCATCACCGAATATTATCGGTGAGCACAGGCGTTTGCTGGGAATGGCGGACTTTTATCCACAGTTCATTCCACATGGCATGGCACAGCAGGCACCTTTGACGAAGCTCTTGAGGAAAGGCGAGCGTTGGGCTTGGAGCCAAGAGCAGGAGGCCGCATTCCGTCCCCTAACGAAGTTTCTGGCCAACACGGCACAGCTGTAGCTACCCGATTTGTACAGAAAGTTTGTGATTCACACAGATGCAAGCGACCTCGCAATAGGAGCAATTCTGCTTCGGGAGCATGAAGGTTCCCTCCGGCCAGTTGCATTCGCGAGCCGTAGGTTGACGCCGGCGGAGAGGAACAACTCAGTAACCTAGCAAGAGTGTCTAGCGATGGTTTTTGCTCTCCGTAAGTTTGACTTTTACATAGACGGAGTAGCGTTTGAGATTGAGACTGACCACATGGCACTCACGTGGTTGAGGTGCTTGAACGAACCAAGTGGCCGCCTGGTGCGTTGGGCCTTGCTGCTGCAGCGTTACGACTTTACCGTTCGCTTACGCAAGGGTGAGAACCATGCCTTGGCCGACGCACAATCGCGTACTCCAGTCCGACACGAGGCAAATCTCACGACTAATTCGGAGCGAATGAGAGCGAGACACTCGCGCTAACGCAAGCAGCGGAGCAAACGTTAGTTCGAGGTAAGAGAATGAACCACATAGAGGCTGTCGTTAGCGCAGGAATTGTTGTAAGCAGAAGGGGACTATTAGAAGCTCAGCAAAAATATCAAATTTGTTGAAAGGTGTTCGACGGGATCTGGGAGCTAGGTGCTAGTGGGGCCGCCGCGCACAAGGGGGATCTAGTATTGCTGTCGGTGCGGAGCGCTCGGCAACAGCTGGTAGTGCTTTGAGCGCGCTGGATTCATATCTGCTGGATTCTGACGGCGTCCTGCTGAGGTACGTCCGATCCGACGATGACACAAGTTAGTGATTCAAAGTCATGATACCACGCACGTTGAGAGGAGCTCTTCTTCGCTGCTTTCATGACTCGTCTATTTCTGGGCATGCGAGCAGCCCTAAGACTTACGCTGAGTTGTGTCGCCTCGCTACTTGGCCAGGTATGAAGCGGGTTGTGATTCGCTATACGCCCGTTCATGTCGTGTGTGCCAAAGGGTCAAGTCACGAGGCGTACGTCCGGCCGGCCTCATGCAACCAATTAACAGTCAGACTCCCTGGTAAATCGCGGCATCTGACGTAATAAGCCCGTACCCCACAACTCCTAGCAAAAAAAGTTCTTGCTGGGGACTATGCATCACTTCACTAAATGGGTCGAACTTTTTTTCCCTTAGAAAGTTTACGGCTCGAGTGACTTTAGAAAAGTTGATGCAGGTTTTCACCAGGTTTGGGTTGCTTGAGCAGCTGATTACAGACAACGGGTCTTATTTCACTAAAAAGGTGTTTGTTGACACGTGCGCCGCGTTGGGCATTAAGCACGAGAAAACAACCACCTACCACGTGCAGTCGAACCCCACAGAGTGAGTTATTCGCAACATCAAGCACATGCTTTTTGCGTTCTCTGAGAGACATAGAGACTGGGATACCTACCTTCCAGACATTGGTTTCACATTGCGCTCAGCCACGAACCAATCGATTGGGTATGGGCCTTCATCTCTGAACCTGGGGAGAGCACTCCCGAATCTGATGGAGACCGTAATTGCAGATTGCAGGGGAGTATCAATGGTGACATCAGCACGCGCTCAATGCGCCACGTAAATGCGCGAGAAGCTAGCGGAAGCTTTACATATAGTGCGGAATAATCTCAGCAAAGCTAGGGCACAGCAGAAGGTGCAGTACGAGCACACACATCTGAACGTACGCTACAAAATGGGCAATCTGTTGTTGCGATGCAATCATGTTCTCAGCAATGCTAGCAAACCGTTTGCTGCCTCGCTGGCACCGAAACGGTCTGGGCTGTAGCAAGTGCGAGAGAGTTTCCTCGCTCGTTTATTGGCTCGCAAACATGAAGGGTAAACCGAGCAGCGGACTGGTGCACGTATGTGCCGTGAAACGCTACGTGGCACGGCAGAAGCATGAGGACTATGGCCACTATGCGTCCAAGCCACGTGCGCCGGGTGATATCGCTCGACACCGAGTGAGGAGCCCAGAACCGCGTTACTTCTTGCGTAACAGGCGAAGACATCTATGCATGGTAGGCCGCGTTTGATAAGTTTGACACGGGGAGCAAAAGTTCACGCGTAATACAAGTGCGATTGTTAACCTGTTCTTTTTTCTGTGTCGACTTTTACCGAGCAGATGGAGAGCCGAAAGCGAAAAAGCTGCCACCGAAACAGCTCGGTGAGGAAACCGCTCTTCTCGCCAGATCACCCCCCACATCATTCATGTCGTCATCACGGCCCCACCCAACCAAGCAACGCCACTTCTTACCTACCCCATCGCCTTCATCATCGGACCTTTACGCAAGAAGCGCCAAGGTGACCAGCCGCCAGCCAGCCAATAGAGCTGGCCGACTCGAAGCCGCTATCACAAGTACAAGTCTGGTAGCCGACCCATTTGTTCTCTGGGAACCGCTTGACCTGTGCTACCTCGAGGCCATGGCGTGGCACGCCGAAGATGAGACTCCCGAGCCTGCCAGACCAGCGGAGCTGTGACCCAATGTGGCAGCCCAGACCATACTGGAGGGGCGGCCTCAGCCAGTGCTGAACGGGACCGCCACTAGCTGGCGGCTCTGAGTCACCACCAGCCCCCTGAGTGGCGGGGAATAACGGGGCGCGGTCCGGACCAGAGCGATACCGGCACGGCATCCAGGGTGGCAGTAACTTCAGTGAAGACGATAGCAGTGGCAGTAGTGGCAGCGGAGATGACAGCGGTGGCAATGACTGGCCATGACGCAAGTAGGCACGGCAGCAGTGGTGGTGGCTACTTTGGATGCAGCGGCTACAAGTGGGGGCACCAGCGGCACCCACGGCAGAGGGCCAACCACAGGAGGCCACGGATTTGGATCCTCCGTCCTAGCCATCCTCAATGATTTATAACAAAACATTGTAGTGAAACTTCCGGGTTGTTTAAGCTTTAGACACATCTGATGACCATCCGGACGAAGAAGTGTGAGAGCAATTCCACACAGGAAAGCGATGACAATTCGACACGCTGATTTCGGGGAGCCCTCATTGCTGGCTTATTATGTAACACAACTCAAATATACCCAATGCACGAAGCCACAAATACAAAACAAGAAAATGATGGCATACTCCTCGGCCTGAATGCGGTCTCTGGTGGTGAGATGCGCGGTTGAACCCGAGTCTGCTCACCCCAAAATGGGCCTGAATCACTGCCTAAATTGGGTTTTCCAGCATCCACGGGGCGCGGACAAATCAGGCAAGCCGAGGATAAGCAATCCCGACACAAGTTTTCAAGGTCACGTGAAGTTTGCCTCGCATCAAAACTGTATCAGCTTTTTGAAACGGGCCCATTCTCTAAAAAGTGCTCAGATGTCGCTCCCCGATTGCCCCGGAGGACACGAGCGGTGGCTCGCTCGTTTGGGGTGGTGGTGGTAGTTGTTAGAAGAGGAGACAGGCAGATAATTTCTGCAGCCAGGTCGGAAGCATGGCGTGGTGCCTGGTTTCGCGCGAAGCGCACAGTGACCGACCGGATGCAACCTTTTTTGTTGAGACTCTTATTCTTCCTCGGGGTGCTCTCCGCGAGACGAGTCGTTAAATAGCGCCTCTAACAAGAGCATCTGGCAAAGAACAAACTCCTGCTGTAGCTGAAAAAGAAAACGCTTTCCGTGAGACATTGCCTTCGCGACACCTTCTTCCTACAAAAGGTGTGACCCATTCATTTTATCTGCAAAACGCGAAAAAAAAAGACTAAAAACACAAAAATGTTTTGCATTCAACAAGTGTGGAGGTGCTTATGTAAAGATGCTTATACATGTGTCTGAAAGGTGAAAAGCTTAAAAAATTTACTTATTTAAAACCACAAATGAGAAACAAAATCATCGCAAAACAAAAATGAATGCAGTTCACTCGTCGGCACTGTAATACAACTCAGTGTCTGTGTCGTAAGCGCTGGCATTTCGTTGTGCGTTGTTACCACTTGGAAATATTTTCCAGTCGGAGTAAAACCCAGTGTCAGTGTCGTAGCCTTCGCACTGCTGAACTTAAACACTGGTCTGTGTCCCGCGCACACTGTATCGCATATGGAGTTCTTCACCCACTCGCGAACCACACTCGTGCACAACACTTGGATGCAATTCCTCTTCATCACTGTTCGCTTAGCACTCGCGTACATCCCCACTTCGATCGCGCACCTCCAGATTAACACCGGATTCATCGTCTGTGCCATCAGCATCGAAAGAGCATCGGACAAGGCAGGGTTTTAAACGCTCTACATTAACAACGTCACGTTTTTGCTCATCTTGCGGTAACATCTCCGAGATGTTTTCGCCTACGTGACGCAGAAGACGGTAAGGTCTGCTGTCGCTGCCATAAAGTTCTGTTATCTTTTTTCTTGCGCGTGGAGGAGTCAACATGTACAGCAAGTCCCCCTCGCGATAGACCTCAATGCGTCCCTTGGCTTCGTAGGCCTTCTTGTTTCTTGCTCGCTGTTTTCTTTTGCATTTATCTTTTCGGGGTTTGTTCAGCCGGTGCGACAGGCACTGTCTCCTTCCCGCATTGAGAGTTGGGGCTCGGGTCAATGGGCAAAAGATGTTTGCTGCCGTGGACAGAAGAAAACGGAGAGACACCAGATTCACGTTTCGTAGTCTGGCGCTCTGGGCAGGTCGCTACGTAGTTGCGTACGTGCTCAAACATATCTGGCGAAAAGTAGCACCTCCTCACTTTCTTCCAAGTTCACCGGAATCCGATGTGACCTGCTGTTATGTTTCAAGGCAATGTCTTGTAACCTCGGTCCTCAAGCTGTGAGGAAAAAATTCCGCCATATCCACGAAGTGAATGATGATGGGTGGGCGAAGCTCCGGAGGTAAACCTGGTAAACCATGAATCCTCTGTACATTTTGCCCACTCGATTTTATTACATCGCTCCCCCTAGCGTACGTCGCCGCACTAAATCGAGCGATTGCCTTCAACCAATGACACGCGCCATATGTGACATCATTCCTATTTTATAAGATCTCGCGTCTTTCATCCACTACAAGTACCGCTTTCTAGTTTATAACATCTTGCATCTTTTCATCATCAGCTACAAGTACCACCATCTAGTAAACACTACAAGAACTAAACGAGAGGTGGCTACATACAGGAGACGGTACCGCCATCTAGTGAACACTGCAAGAACTAAACTAGAGGTGGCTACATACTGGGGACGGTACCGCGATCTAGTGAACACTGCAAGAACAAAACTAGAGGTGGCTACATACAGGCTACAGGGGACGCACAACCCACGCCCTAAGAAGCTTCACCCCTAAAACAAGTGTCGTGAGATCCGGAAACCCCTGCGCCCTTCGATGCAATACACCGCCGACCAGCCGAAAACTCCGTGTCGTTCTTTTAGTTTTTTCTGATAACAGGAGCGTCTGGCTTTTCGAGGTGTTGCATGATGCCTTTCATCCACGAGTCCTCTCGCGGCTTTTTTTCTGACATTTTCTTGATCCAGAACCAGCAACGGCGAAGGGGTTTCTTCGCTTGCGGGCGCGGGATCATGAGGATGGCGGGAAAGCGTGACGGCATTAGCCCGCTCAAACTGACGCACAACTTGGGCTGTGATCAGCTCACCTTTAGACAATGTGGCGATGGGGCGGCCGGGCTGGCCCCCTAGGCCCGCCTGTTCTCATTTCCCGAAGGATTAGGCTGTCCATTCTGATCCTCAACGGGCTATTCATGGTTGTTTCTGCAGCCTTTAAACCAGCGCCAGCATTGGAGCGCTATGTGGGCAATGCGAGAGCAAACCTGGCATCTGGAATGCCCGTTGTTTGCGCGGGAAGTTCTAGGTGGCCAAGACATTTGGGGGTGGCACATCTCGTCCTCGACGTCTTTTAGCCGGTCGGAAAGCGAGGCGATGGAGTCAGCAATCGCCTTTAGGCCTCTTTTGCAGTTGGGAGCCTCCCGCGGGCAACGGAACTCGGCCGCGGCGCAGCTGCCAGCACGCGGATGGGGTTGTATTGTTGCTGCGGCGGGTGCTATGCCAACCGGAGGTGTGATGTTTTGCGTCCATGACTGCATTCCGGTAGAACAGTACGTGCCAATCGGCTGGGGCCCTGACGCACGGCTCATCCGGGCTGCTTGGTTTATGCGCTGCATAATATGGAGGAATGCACTGCAGCTTTCCGGGTTCGCAAATATCATTTTCTCTTGAATATCCTGACACAAACCGCACAAAGATGCCGCAAGCAGTCTTCCTCCGTCATCGATGGGCTTACCCTAGCACAAAGTTGAACACGATCGCAATAATAGTGTGGCAGCTTGGGCTAGTTGTTATGGCGTGACGATAGTTATAGCGCGAGAACAAAACAATGACGAAGAGTGTCCTTCTTGTCTCTGTGTCGTCGTTTCGTTCTCGCGCTATAACTATCGTCACGCCATAATAGTGCTCGGGGCTTTCAGACAGCAGTTGCATCCAATTTTGTAGCCACAAATGGGCGATCTCAATCGAATGCCGATTGGTGAACGAAGTCGTCAAGGGTGTTGCCCACTCTTCCCATGAACTTGGGGCACCCATTAGATTTTGAGTAGTGTGCCACTTTTTCGCATCGCCGTCTAAGCCCAAATATAAAAAAATTACCCTTTGTGACTTCATCCCAACTGTCCAATGACGCTACATTCTCGGAACAAAGTAGCCACTCAGAAATAGATGCCTCCGGCGCACCTATGGACACTGCAGGAGCGACAAAAGGTTTTGCTTGGAGTGTAGACATAGCGGAAAGAAAGGTAGAGGGTCCCATTATTGTAGAGAAGTCCTAGGTTGTTTCCTGATGCTTTTTATTTGACTCGGGGCCCAGTATTAAATTGGTAATATCGCCACCGAGCAACCTCCACTTTTTGTAGCGAAACTTCGGGGTTGTTTAGGCTATATACACATCTGATGACCTTCCAGACGAAGAAGTGTGGGAGCGATTTCGCACAGGCAAGCGATGACAAGTCGACATGATGGTTTCGGGGAGTACTCATTGGGGATTTATTTATCTAACACAACCTAAATTTACACAATGCACCAAGTCACAAATGCAAAGCATGGAAAACTATGGCATACCCGTCAGCTTGCATGACTGGTCTCCAGTAGTATGATGCGCTGTTGACCCCGAGTCGGCTCACACAAAAAGGGCGCGAGTCACTGCTTAATTAGGGTTTTCCAGCATCCACGTGTACGTGGACCAATCAGGCAAGCCGAGGATAACCAATCCTAACACGAGTTTTCATGGTCGCATGAAGCCTGCCTTGCAACAATACTGTAGCAGCTTTTTGAAACGGGCACTTCCTCTAAAACGGCCTTGAAGTGCAAACAAGTGGTCAAATATCGTTCCCCGATTGCCCCGGAGGACGCGAGCGGCGGCTTGCTGGTTTAGGGTGGTGGTAGTAGTGGTTAGAAGAGGAGACAGACACCTAATTTCTGCAGCCCAGTCAGAAGCACGGCGTGGCGCCTGGTTTGGCGCGAAGCGCATAATGACCAACCGGATGCAGATTTCCTGTTCAGATTCTCATTCTTTCTCGGGGCGCCCTCCTCGAGACAAGTCGTTAAATTGCGCCTCTAACAAGAGCACCTGGCAAAGAAAGAACTGCAGCTGTAGCTGAAAAGAAAAAGCTTTCCGCGAGATATTGCCTTCGCGACATATTCACATGTTGCAGTCTCCGTCGTTTGGGAGCTGGCGCTCGCGATTCCCCCCTTTCCCGGTACGCGGAACAGGTCTCCCCCCTCCCCCAGCGAGAAAAGCTAATAATCTCGTCAGGGAGAGAGAAAGCGGGGCAGGGGACAAAACTGGCGTGCGGACGGCCGCACGGGCTCTCTCTCACACCGGCCAGAAACCAAGCAGGTTGGACCCGCAACCCCCCTGCGAGCCGAAGACGTGAACGACAAAGGAGTAAGTGTCTACCCATGTTTTCTGCACTTTCCCCTCGCGACTTTTGACCGCTATTGCGAATGCCTAGCAATGAAGTGTCGTTATGTGGACCTAGTCTGTTGCTTTATTCACCCGAACCAGAGTCCTTCAATGCTTTTCTGGTCACGAAACTCCGGCCGAAGTTTCATTCAGGGACAAAATCTGCCGCTAGGATCGCCCCTGTTAGCATGAAGGCTTCGCCGGCGGCCGGCGACGCTTGCGGGCCGGCTGTTTCTCCGTCGGCAATGCGCCTAATTTCATCTGCTCTTCATTTCCACCTGTAAAAACGCGACCTGTAAGAACGCGAGCGACGCGAGCGAAGTGTGCGTGTTTTTGATTCAGTTGACGCTTAGCTTAGCTGTGAAATAGAAGCAAGGCCACGCGTGTTACTGAGTCGTATATGTTGCAGCGTTCGTTCGTTGCGGTAGTCACGGCCGCTACGTTCTCGCTTTGAGAAGGAGGACATCTGGCGTTTTCGATTTTTGAGTAGTCTTTGCAATTTCCTGCATTTGAGTTAACTAGCACCAGATTTAAATCGGTATATACAGCCCTGGGCGACATGCTGCGCTTAGCAAATAGGTGTGCAAACGTACAGCACGTTGGGTTAGCGCTGTGTCTGCGCGATTTTATAGCGCGCTAATAATGTACAAAAATAACCTAGGTTTGGAAAGTGAGCATCAACATGATGAAGAAAAACGCTCACGAAATGGAAGCAGCATAATGAGCGCGCGTAGGAGTAAATGCTACACACTTGAGCGACTTTCCCGGCTGTCAACATAGGTATAGGGTGTCAACAGAAAAACTCGTATGGTCAGTGTCTGACACACTCGTCCCACCAAAACGACAAGTTAATTGATTACTTGGTTATGAGGTTTAACGCGCTGACGCTATGCAGGCAATCGGGCGCGCGCCGTAGTGTAGCTTTCCGGAATAATTTTAACCACCCAGGTATCTTTAACATGCGCGGGAATCTCTAAAACACAGGCATTTTCTCTTTTCGCCTCCATCAGAAAAGCGGCTGGGAACCCGCGTCCTTGGGCTCATCATCATCAGCACAGCGCCCTAGCCCCTGAGCCACCGCGGCGGGGACGTTAAAAAAATTAAAAAAGAAATACAGGCAAAGCTAGCCATGCTCCGCTTTGCAAATTCAAAATACCTGATTGGATAATCAAAATGTCGCCGCCGTGGATTTTGGTTCCGCCACACAGATCACAGTAACCTGACTGGCCACTTGCTGATCGTCGCAGGCAGCTGCCAAGCGCATGCAAATGACTAGAAAACGCGCCGCGGCTGTGGTGCAAGTGTTTATTCATACAAGTTTACGGCAATAGCATGGCGGATAAAGGAAATAAACAACGTCACACAAGCAACTAGGAACACAAATGTGCAAGTGTTTTTTGTCACTAGCAAACACAAAACACAACAGTTGGGCTTTACATAGCATGACAAACAGAACATCTGCTACCCATGGGGCTTGTTGCCACCATTTGCTGGGCAGTTTGCTCGCCGCGTCGCTCGTGTCAGCTTGTTTTTTTCCCTGGTGTAAAAGTGCAGGCGGCACCTCAAGAAAAAATGAACAACCTCTGCTGTGGTACCCACATAGTGCAACCTACAGCCCACACCAGCAGAAGCAATGCGGCTGTCGAGCAAAACTTGGTCAACAATGTTCGCATACACATCGGCACATGCAACTGTGTCCACAGTCAGTTCTTCAACATGTCCTTCCACAATGCGCAACAGGCTTAGAAGCTGGGATGAGGGCACTTGCAGGAATCTTCTTGACTTCTTCTGGATTAGGTCAGTTGGCTCTCGTGTCTGGCTCTTGAGTGTTCCCACGCAGTCAGTGCAGCTTATCGTTGAAAACTTCTTTACCACGTAACCGGCAAGATAATCAAGAATGCACTCTTTGGTGGAGAGCGTAACGTCAGGCACGGATGCATTGTTCACTGCCTCTCCCGGCTCCTCAAGAACGTCATCAAAGAGGACCGCCAACATTCCAAGTTTCAAATCTTTCAATGTATAAGTTGAGATTCGTAAATGCAAAAACACATTATGTTTCATTTGGTTATTTGGTCATTTGTGTAGTGAAACTGCTCCTGAAAAAAAGAAACTAGAGCTAATAAATAAAAGCAAGCGGCACGTTACCTGACTGGAGGCAAGTTTTCCCTTGTCAAAGAGGCCCTGGAGCTTGAGCAACAGCTGGGGTCCATCTCCCTCGACCGAGGCCCGTTTTGGCGGCCGAACTAGGTTGTTTACAGAGAGCATCCGATAGATGAACAAAAAACGTTGCACAGTCGGCTGCCCTCCGTCACCAGCAACATGCCTGACGATGCCGAAAAACCTCTAGAAAGAAAAAATCAATTTATCGCAACAATGAGAAATTCATAGCACATTTATACACATAAAAGTCATCATGTTTACCTCTAGAGGATCTTGTCCGAAGTTCCCAACGAGAACGTAACGAAACCCAGACAACAGCAAGCTCTCGATGAGTGCAACTGAGCTATGCAGTGTCAGTCTGAGGGCTCCACATGTCTGCTTACTCAGAAAGCAGACTTGCCTCTGGGTCGGTAATGTCTTGATGTATTTCTCCCAGTTGTCCAGCCATGCAATGCTGTCCTTCAACACCTGGAATAAAATTATGCTTCATCTATAGTACACTAAAAACACTTCATAACACATGTAATAATCTCACAGCAATGTGTTGTGCTTCGTTTAATCGAACATGGTCTGGCCTCCGAGAGTTCAGGCAGTCGAACAGCTTGGTCAATGTTCTTGTGAATTGCGATGTTGCAGCCGACCCAAGGAGCTTCTTGCAGTCTTCCTGCTTGCTATAAAACTCCATGGCCGAAGCAGTACTCTCACTGAACAGCTGTAAAATGTGTGGAAAAAAAAGTATTTTAAGTTTACTTTCCAAAACGTGTGAGCAGATGTTTTTGAAATACACTTTGCACTGAACATAGCTGCGTGCATGACTGGCCTGGACAGCCAACTTCACGCTCATCTTTTGGAACGCATTGGGGAAATTATGGGCTTTCGTTAACTTCGGTACAGCCCGGAGTCCAGCCTGTTCTTCTTCATAGTCCAGTAAGTCCTTGTAGTGACAGTGGAACACCTCCTGTCCTTGAGGGAGCTTCAACATAAGGACAAGTGACAAATTTTTTTTTAAACTGAATAGTTTATGCACAGGTCAAGGCATTCACATGCAACTTTTTTTTACTTACCAAAAACTTGCCCACTTTGAGCAAGTTGTTTCTGATGCACTTAAATATGTTCGGTGGATCAATTACAACGTGGACTTGCTTTGAGGGCTCACACGGGTGTTCAAAACACGTTTGAAGCTTGTGCATGTCCCCGTTGACACCTTGAGAGAAAAACAGTTTAATAGTACACTTGTTTTTCTACTACATCACTAACCACAGCTAAATAAAATTTGAAAAGACGTACCCAGAGATCTCAAGGCTGATTGGTTTGATGTGGAGTTGTCGCAGGTCACTGCGTCAACAACAACACCAGCGTTTGTAAGGTGAACAATGCACTGCAAAAGGAGCTTCGCCACGATTGATCCTGGGGCAGCACCAGAAGCACAAAATGTGCCCACAGTTTGTGACCACCCTCCCAGAAAAGGCCGAAACAGAAAGACCAGCACGTGGTCGCCGTCTTTGCCATGGTCACCTGGTCGTGTGTGTTCGGCGAAATCCACCTTGCCCAGCAGTGCCATGTCCGACTCGCGAATGTGGACGCTTTTTCTGACGCTCATTTCATCGAACATGAGCACTCCTGCAAAGTTTTGGGTAGGTTAACATCTTGTCTCAATTGCGCTGCTGAATATAATACAATTATAAAAATGAGTACTGCTTCTTACCTCGACGCTCTCTTTCTGGAACTGCTTCTAGCTTTTCACACAGAACCGTGAACAAAGTGCTGTCGAAGCCAAAATCAGCTTTCAGATTTCTGAGGTAGCCATAGAGGGTGCGGGGATTTGGAAGGGGCAAAAATTCATTTTCATGAAGAAAAGTGTAGACTGCTGTGGACTTTATCTTTAGCAGCAAGCAGTCATAAATCCACTCTTTTTTGTACCTGGAGAGAATGAATTGCAAATTTGTTTTCCACAATGAGCGTGTTGGAAACTATTCATGCAAAGCAAAAAATAATGAGAATGGTGTTATAAAAACTGAAGAAAGTATATTTGCCCAAACAAACCTGCAATTTTTCCCGAAATTAGAAATAACACTACACAAAACGGCCAAACCAATGTCTGCCTCAATAGCATATTGTTTTGCGGTACAACAGATACAAATACATGATGAATAAATGAAGGCTACACCTTGAGATAACATTTTCAAACGCAAAAGGGGCAATCCAATAGCAATGTTACGTGTGTGATGGGGTATTTGGAACTTACCGCGCAGCTGTTGCAGACTTCGCGTTGGCTTTCATGAGCCAGTGGTCAAAAATGAGCTTCTCGCGAGCTGAAAGCTTCTGAACGTCTTGGTGCGATCTTCTGCTCCTATTCGCTTGCACTGTCAATTTCGCAATCTTCACTTGGCACAAACGAAGTTGCTGCTTAGTGCTTCGAAGCTGGTCTTTAACTGCGTGGAGCTCTGAGATGGAGCAGACATTTCCCTCTGTCTGGCATGCCATCTCTGTGCAGCTTCCAGTGCTTATCACTCCACCTGTCAAACGAAGAAATATGGATCAGTATAATGCGACATCACGCAGCACACAGGCAATACAGGCTCTCAACATAGTGAAACAAGAAAACAAGGCAACGCGAATGGAGGCTTACCATCATCTCCGGCTGCTTCAGGATCGCAGGGCTCTGTGCTGGAGCTCACAGAAGCTGCAGTGCCATCGTTGTTCGGCGACGAAACGCGACGACGTTTTGCAGGCGGATTTTCTCGCTGTGAGCGCGACCGTGGCTTGGGCTTCGTAAGATACGCCGGCAGGTTTTCAAATATCCGGGGTATGGCACCGACGCGGAGCTTAGGCTTCTCGCGCAGCAGAAGCACAGATTGTCCACTTATTCTGAACTCATCGGCTCGAATAATGTCCGTGGTGTCGAAATGTTTCTCGCACACACGAACGGCCTTCGACTCGAAGTTGAAAGCGCCCGTCTCCTGTCGTGGAATGGCTCGCTTCCACCTGTCGCGTTGTTCGCGGTCGCTTGGGAGGCAGAACAGCGAAGCTTTTTCTGTACAACTCCGATAGCCAGAGCGGCAACCAGGTACGCAGCACGTCAGAGGCATGGTAGTTCACATAGTTTGCCGCCCGTGATGAGTGTAGACAGCTATACCACACAACAAACAAACCAGTAAGCTCGCGCTCCAACGCACTGCAAACGCTGCAAATGCGGCCGCCGCCGTCCAAGCCGCCTTCACCAGACTCGTAGCGCCACCGCGCGGGAGCTTTGATCCCCATATGAAGCTCTCCCATAGCGTTACGGAAAAGTTTCGTGACCAGAAAATTATTGAAGGACTCTGCCCGAACCCATGTAGCTGCAGTGAGACGAGCTACGGATAGAGAACGTTGATCGTGCACAGTACGACTGTATGCGGCTGAGGCTTTAGTTAGGCTTTTGCGTCAGCCCTACATAGGACGGACCCCAAGCAGTGATTACGGATGATTTTGAGTTTTTAACACTTAAAATTGACTCAAAAATTGTTGCTGCTTTCACCGTCCCCCCAATGGCATCATCGTCAATTTTCCTAATTTCTTTAGTTTTTCTTAGACTTTATCAACTCAAATAAATATCGACTTGTGTGTGGTGGTGATTTCAATATAAACCTTTTGAGAGACGCTCTAAACACGTGCGAGTTCATATCGTGCCTTCACTCGACTGAATTAAGAAATCTAATATCAACGCCTACTCGAATCACAGTAACCACTTCATCATTGTTAGACAGGATGATAACCAATGCTGACACACTTGTTTATATGCCCAATACCATTTCATTAGACATAATACATCACTATCCAGTGTTCATGCAATTCAGTTCCTCAAAACAATAAAAGAACGTCAACATCAGACTGTCAAAATACAAAATATCACTGATGAATCACTGCACGCTTTCAAGCATGCTGTTAGCATACATGACTGGTCTTCGTTTATAAGATTAAAGATGTTCATGAAGCGTACATAAAATTTTTAAAATCTCTTGCAAACATCTACCTCCCTCATTCTTCTTTTAAAACTTTTAAACCATCAAAGATAATAAGAAACCTTGCACGACACTTGCTATTAGGCGTTTATTACACCGAGAAACAAGCTTTTCCATGCATTCCTGAAATCTCGAGAGGAAAAATTAGTAGGCAGGATAAAGCTTTCAGAAGTAAACTAAACAGCGCTTTTCGAAAGGCAAAGATAGCCTAATATGAAAAGTTTTTTTTGGTATCTGTACAAGGTACCCAAATGCAGCTTGGAAAGCAGTAGTGTTTTAGGGCGCCACAAGGTAGACTTCATGCCGCATGAAATCACGTTGAACAATCGTATAATGGGTGGTACAGTGCTCGCTGATTCTTGCAATAGGTATTTCACTTCTGGTGTACCACCAAATAACTATACCCTGAAAATCAATAACTCGAAATTAGAATTGCTGAAAGCCCATTTCTCAACCCAGCATACATACAGAAGTTTTCATAACATTTATGAATCTTAAAAACAGTAGTACATTAGATATTGACAATTTTAAGATCGGTGCCATAAATTCTGTTTTAAAGCATTTAGTCCTAGTACTTGTGTATCTATTTATTTTTCGGGAGAGTCTGGCAAAGTTCCCCGTGATATGAAGCGCTCACGTGTTTCTGTTCTGTTAAAAGGTGGCAAAAAATGCTGCTGGGAAACTATCGCCCAATATCGATTATTCTGGTTTTGCTAAGGGTTTCGAAAAAAACGCTACGCTTCCGATTATCTAACTTTTTACTGAAGGAGACATTAAATGTGACGCTCAGTTTGATTTCCGTAACGGGAGGTCTACGGAGTTACCTTTGTTAAGGCTATAAGAAATTACTATAGAGAACATGGAAAGCAAGCTATATACATTAGGTTTGTTCATTGATTTCACTAATGCTTTTGATTCTATTGACCATAGCTTGCGACTTCATAAGTTGAAAATCTATGGCGTTCGAGGCACTCCCCTGGCTTTATTAAAATTATATTTAGCAGAGCGATCACAATATGTGTGTTTAGGTAACCACTACTCATCTTCATTGCCTTTCAGTAGAGGTGTGCCACAAGGAAGTGTATTAGGGCTCCTTCTTTTCAATGTTTTTAACAATGATATTGTGAATATCAACAATTCGGTGAAATTTATGATATATGCTGAAGATGTCACGGTCTTGTTTTCCTATGTAGATACAGATACGTTGGTAGAAAGGTATTGGTAGAAGATGTTTCCGTCAAGCCAAGACAACCCCAAGTTTCGTCGATTGCAGACAACATCAGAGAGCAAATCTAGCAACCAAAAGGTATCCCTGAGACATTGCAACCCCAACCTCAAGCTATGAGCTACGCTGCTGCAAGCCGACGTTATACTCCGCGTTCACGTCAAGAGGCCGCGCCGCCACATTTTCGTCGCCAGACACCGCCGACGCCATACCGTCCACTCGCCGGCCAGCGCAATGCTCCGAAAAAAACCGACATGTGGCGTGCCCCCCACCACCGGCCTCTCTTCTAGCACTGCGGGGAAGCTGGCCACACCTACCACCACTGCGAGTAGCGCCAGATGGGGACTACGTGGATTTGCCATCGTCTCGCCGCGTCCACAGGTGGGTGAAAGACGACGTGACATCGCCGACTATCTCACCGGAACGCAGAGAAGTCCTTGAGGATTTTCTCATTAACCTTCACCCGGCTGCTACATGTCTCCGCACCGTCGTCAGTAGACTAGCCCAAGCCGGGGCCGGTCTCCTAGCCAAAAAAGTATCAGGAAAACTAAGGGCGGCATCCGATGGAGGTGCGGTTGCTGCACGTTGAACTGCCGAAGATCCTTCGCCGCCGACAACGATGCCATGACGAAACTTCAAGAACCTGCCGCCATTTCAACTAGCCCCGACGCCAAAATTTCGCAACCACAAGAAGTTCTGATTACACAACGTCGAAACAGTGGTGCAAATCATCGTAGCCATGATCCGACGCCACGACCCAACCGCGATGCCAGACGACGAACTAGTGACCTCGGCATTCTCATCAACGGGCACACCGTCACAACTCTTGTCAACAACGGAGTCGACTATTCCGTCATCGGTGGGACTTTCGACACGAAGTTAAAGAAAGTTAGGACTGCTTGGGAAGGCGCTGAAGTCCGTACAGCTGGAGATCTAGTAGTGACACCACCAGGAATCGGCACAGCTAAAGTGACCATCAACAGTCACCTTTATCCCGCAATCTTCGTCGAATTCCAGCATTGTTGAAGAGATGCCATTCTTAGAATGAACTTCTTGAAATGGACAAACTGTGGCCTCCAAATGCTTATGTACTTGCAGCCACAGGCTCTTGACTTCTCCGCTAATATTCATGCTTTGTGGTTGCATGTCACCGTTATTTGTCATCATTGTCATGTGGCCGTTGTAGCCATCCGGACTATTCACTACGGAGACGCCCACTCCTCAATGTAGCAGTCCGGGAACGCCAGTGACTTCGGCAGACATGGAGTCTTGACGTCCCCGCCGAAGCTCAAAATTTATATGCCTCCGTTTCTCATTGCACGGCCCTCACCAATG
This sequence comes from Rhipicephalus microplus, assembly GCF_043290135.1. NCBI lineage: Eukaryota > Metazoa > Arthropoda > Arachnida > Ixodida > Ixodidae > Rhipicephalus > Rhipicephalus microplus. The sequence goes on from NC_134705.1 coordinate 25,685,352, forward strand.
GTATGATATGTCGCCTCCGACAGATAGACTTCTTTGCATAGTCCTAGCATGGTCTCGGATTTATCATCGAATTTTTCTGGTTTCTTGCCTATAGTGGTATCACTAATAAAACCTTGAGTGTTCTTTTTGAAAGAAGTATGCAATAGAACTCGCAAAGTAATGTTGTCTGCGGCAAAGTATTATTATTGCATTTTTTTCAGTCTTGGTCTTGTTTATTTTGATACTGTTCAGTGTGTTCGTGAGTGCTGGTACATGGTTATTAGCTTGATCTGTGTCTCCTTGTTCTACTGTTGTATTTTCAGAATATTCGTCTAATTTTAGTTCTAATTACTTACTTACATTACAGAAAAATATTTTAAAAGCTTTAATTTCAATACTGCTGCCATGTACGTGGGCCTCAGGCACTCTCAAGTTGTTTTTCAACCGCCTTTCAACTGAGGTACCCCCCAACTGGTTGTAAAATACTTGTTCAAAATAAGAATGACTGAATTATTATTATTATTATTATTACTATATTATTAACATTATCATTATCATTATTATTACTATTATTGTGGTTGTTGTTGTTGTTTCGTGTATTCCTGAATTTGTTTATTAAAACAGTTGTGGTGAGATACAGTTGGTGTGATGACTTTAAAGTGCCGTATGTAACGCGTCGACCCCTGAGATATAAAAAGTGTTTTATTCTACCCCGGTTTTCCAACAGATATGGGGAAGCACGTAGAAGTGTATATAATCCAAACATTTTTAATGCTCTTCTTGAAAAAGTTTTTTCAGCGAGTTCAAAAAAGCAAATAAAGAAATTACTCGCTGAGCTGTGAAATCACATAGTCTACTTGTATGTCACGTATCTCTGGGTCCCTCCTTTGTTCTTCTTTTTTATTTACTTCCTTTAGAAAAGCAATGGTTTCAATCATTAGCCTGTTCATTGGCAAAGAAATAAAAATGTTTAATATCTCGTATCTACATCGCTTTAACCGGCGCTGCCAGGCCTAGTCGCACAAGTCCTTGGGACTTAGACAGGCCCGATTCTTTGTATTTGTTATGAATGTGTACAATGAAGTATTATTATTATTAATATTATTGTTAATATTATTATTGTTGTAGTTGTTTTTGTTGTTATAATATTTATTATTGCTATCATTATTATTGTTAATACTATTATACGCCTCGGGGCTTTTTCGGACTTCTCGGCCGTGTTGTCCAAAGTTTCTGCGGTCGTTTTCTTGCCCACAGCACTCGCGGCACCGTTCACGTCATCTACGACTTTTGCACCATCAGCGTCCACACACTTCATCTCGTCCTACTCGGCCTCTCAGGCACTCCCTCGACTACCACACAGTAGATACTCGGTGTCTTCTGCACGCTCTTCCACCTAACCACGCACTCCGCAGGCCGCAGGTTCCAGCTTTTGGAACCATCTTCGAAGAACAATCGCTTATTCACCTTATTTTTTCGTATTTTTTGAGGCTTGAAGTTTATTTGGTCTTTTGTTTGGTAAATGTGCTTCCACTTTTAGAAACCCAGCAAATTGAGGCCTCCTCCACAAAGACCTGAGCTACTTTGTTCTTGTCATGTCATTTCATTACCTTGGGCTCATCAGAGCCCTCGTACTTCTGAGCATCGTCGCAATCTTGCTGCAATTTTTCTGCTGATTTGCTACCGTTCCAGCACGGCTTTAACTAAAGGACAATAAAAACAAGCCGGGGCGGTAGGAAATACATGTGTTTTTTTTTTGCCATTCCATGTTTTTGGTACGTTAAGCCAAGGTCAGCCTTCGCACCGTCCGCTTTCTCGTCCACCATGTGATCATGCACCACAGCAGTCTTCTCTAAAGTGGATGCATGTGTTCCTCGACGTTTGCTTCATCACCCTCTCCTGCGCCTTCCTGCAAGTCCGTAGCCACTCTCTTGGTGATCTTCTTTTCCATCATGTTGGTTTTTTTCTTCGGCTTCTTCACCAGTGTTCTCACCCATTTTGGGCCCCGATCGTCACTTTATGCAAGGTTCTCGTCATTTCCTTTCTAAGTGGCTAACGCTTCACCATCTCGGGACTTTCTGGCCTCTACTTCAATGTAGGCGTTGGCACCGGCCGCGTTACCACATTCGCGTCGTACAGGGCCGTGTTTTTCTTACCGTTCCTGGTCTTTGCATCCTCGTTGGTGTTCGATGCGTCACCACCCCTTCACTTGTCTTGAAGTACCAGCCCGCCGCATGAGGTCGCCATGCCCTTCATTTGCCTGCGCGGGCAGCGGGACGTCGACGAAAAAAGCGAATTGCTCAAGAGCTCTGATGACACGCCTCTGAACGTCGGGGTCGTGTTCCCGGAAAAATAAAAGTGCATGTAGGTTTGGACTAGGTGCTATAGTAGAAATAAAATGTAGGCCCCGTAGAGGGCCATGTCCTGAAAAGCCTCCTTCAGCGTCCATAGTGCCTCGAACGAGGTATCCCCGTACAGAGCCCTGAAATCAAAAGCTGGTGAGACCCGTCGTGCGAATTTCATGCGGGACATCTGGGGGCGGTGTCTTTCCCACATTGGGTGCCAGATAGGTGGTTTCGAGGCTTTAGCTAGCCTGGAATGCCTCAGTGAAGAGGTTTAGACAGGCCGAGAAATGTTTACTTGCACAAACCCTGGCCAAAACTGCCCGCTGCCAGTGGCTGCTGAATGAGTGGCACGAGCGTACCTGTGATGCTCGTCCTCATTTATTTCAATCAACGTGCTCACAGCGACTGCTCCCATAGTGGGAACGATATGTGGAGTTCATCTTCCCAATATCACCATATGACTGTGCAAGACGCTGTAGTAGAGGGCTCCGAAAACTTTTACCACCTGGGGTTCTCGAACGTGCACCCAAATCTCAGCACACGGGCTGACAGCAATTTCGCCCTAATAGAAAATGCAGCTGTCAGAGCCCAGATTCGATCCCACGACCAACGAGTCAGCAGCCAGCAACCTCAGCCACTAGACTACTGCGTAGGGACTCCCATATTGTGAAGCAGGAACTGCTGCAAGCAGAGATATTTATGGCGAACCTGCTCGATGGCCCTTCGTGTGTTGTGTCGTCTGCATATGCCTCGAAGGAGGGACACTACTGTGGCCATAGTGTGCATTGCGCCCAACTTTCCCTGGTATCTTCAATAACTTGTTCACCGCCCTGGCAGGATACGCTGCTTTGAGGGGACGTCATCGCCCACAACCCGGCTTGGGAAGGCCGTCGGAGTGATTCAGGTGACACAGACACCCGCGATACTGCAAAGCAGCAGGTCCTGGGAATACTCAACACCGGGGATGACACCTTCCTCCGTCGTGGAGCCAGGGCCACCAGCACATCACTTGACCTCAGAGTGGCCACGATGGGATGCCGGTACGCTTGGTCACATTTTCCGGACATCTGGGGGTTAGACCACCAGTATATTCTGTTGTGCCCTTGTCAAGGCAAGGGCCCCACAAACCAGGAGTACCGCGTGGTGGAACGGCGGGTCTACCAGCAGCTGTACAGACCGGACACGGGTGCCATGGAGCTTTTGGATCTGGCGGCTGACCATGAAAGGGCAGCAACCATAATCGCCAACGTTCTGCAGGCACAGCAAGTTCTCGACTGGCTTAGAGGGCAGTAAGACAGCGTGCCGAATAGCAAGCCCTGAGCAAGGTCAAACCCGAACTCAGGACAATGTGTACCGAAGGGATGATGCCATCTGCAGACGCCATTCACGTGGCTTCAAAAACATGGGCTGAATGAGCATCTGCGTCTCCAACGACCACTCGCGAGACGGGAGGGACTCCAGGCTCTGCTGAGGAGTCTGCTGATGGTGCCCCTAGCCTTCAACCGGCTGCTGTCCCTGGCGGATCATTTCTACATCTAGGCTGCAGACCTGGACGAACCACTGGGTCACCGGTTTGCTGCCAGAGATGTCGTCCTGCTGGGTTTGTCCCACTTCTTGCCACCACACAAGTGGGTGGCTCTGTAGGTAGAAGAACTGTGAAAACCTCATTCGAATGCACGAACTGGAGGCAGCCCTCAAGGAATCCAAGCTCTGGGGGCTTATGACATATCCGATGCTCCATAACTTAGATGGAGCGGGGCACCAGCGACTTCTGGAGACAATGACTTCTGATGCAACGGGTTCCAACCGGAGTCCTGGCGAACTGTTGTGGTGGCACTCATCCTGAAGCCTTCGAAAAACTACATAACCCTCTCTTCAAAGAGACCAGTCTTTCCCCTCAGTGCCTTGAAAAGTGATGGAGAGGGTGGCTCTGGAGAGGCTTCAGTGGATCTCCAACTAACTGGGCTTCTTTTCGGAACAGCAGGCCGGCTCGAGGTGGCACCAGTGCACGGGGGATTCAATATCAGACGTCGTCACCACTTTCATAGATGCTAGAAGCAGTGGGGATATGCTGATGATCCTGCGGCAGTAGGTAGAGAGCGTGTTCGATAGACTCTCCCCTCCGCCCCTCTGAGGTTTTCAAGATGGCACTGGCAGAATTGGCGTCAGTGGTTGTCTCTGAGACTTTCTGAGCACCTTCCTGTCGCGGGTCGTTCCGCATCCGAGTTGGGAAACCAGCCAACTTAGGGAAATGAATGCTAGCTTACCGCGGGACTCTGTGTTTGAGCCTCTTCTGTTTCAATTTGAACTCCCAATTTTCCTCCCAACAGGTATCAGGTTCCCAGCCCGCTCATGGCCCTAGGCAGCCGACAGGGCACTCAGCATCTTAAAGGAGCAATGATATCAAATTTACTCATGTCAAGCTTTTTGCTTCACTGAGTAGCTATCGACCACCTAGTAGCGACTCACGACCTAAAACGCATCTGAGTGATGAATAAGTATCCGTGAAGTTGAATATTATATTCACTATCGAACGCTGTTCAAAATGGGTGGAAAGAACGACAAATTATAGTGCTTGCAGCGCTACCTTGTGGCAGCGTCGACGCCACTGCACAGCTGATGCCGCTTTCACAAAAAATTGGTGACGTCACACTGGCGTTTCGTCTGCTAAGAGCGCACGTACAGTCAGTCCAGCTGTGTCTCTGAAGGCGTAGACATGCCTCTGTCGCCAACGTGGTCGTTTACGCCATCGTCGCAGTCACCAATGACAAGTGATGACGGCAGCGACCTGGAATTGGGTATCGCCGTGATTCGCGACGATCCTTGCTTGACAAGCTCCGCGTTAAATGTAATGTATTTATCAGTTTCAGCCGTTATCGGATCCCAGGAACACCAACTACGCACCTCATGTCGTGGGAGTTTGGCGAGTGAATCGCTACTTTGAACTGCAGCAGGGCACACGGTAAGAATAGCCCCCGCCTCGAGAAGAGGCCTCGCACTGCCAATAAAAGCCAACTGGTTAACCAACACGGGATTTATCCTGTAGATGCTCCCCGCAAAGTGGAGTGAGCAAATGCGGCTGTTCTTCACAGGTGTCTGGTCTCTCTGTTCAACGGCGTGTACGAAGTCAACCCACTGGCTGCATTGAGATTTGTGGCTTAGAAAGGCATGAAGCGCCACGCACTTTCCGCTTTTTCCGCGCCTCGACGTGCAGGTTTTCACTACGCAGTGGTTCCCCGAGATTCTGGCACATATTGTCGCTTTGAATGATCGTACCTACACGCAGTGGTGCACAACACAAATCGGTCGATGTGGCACGATGAATCGCGCGCGCGCTTCAATGCAGCAAGGAGAGCCACTAGTGAGACCATGGCTGGGAGTCCTCTACAAACGCACTCATTACTCGTAGACGTCATCGTTACTAACGTATCGTCATTCAGGACTGTGTTTGGGTAATGTCTCGCGCCGAACACGTAGCACTAGTGTCGATGTCGCAGGCCAGTCTATTTTTTGTTTTCTTCTTACCTTTTCTATGCTGTTTGACGTCAATATAATGCAACTTCGACACGACAGACGCCATTCAAATTTCGCCAAGGAGACCTATGCATACCAAGTGATCGAATGATGGGCATATCTCGATCTTGAAGTTTTATGTCAGTGTTTCATCAAAGAACGCCTAAAAACCTTCCAATATTTTCCCCGAAATTTTGAGCAAACAAGCTCATCGCGTGCAGAATGCCGTCGTGACTAACGATGCTACACGCCGTAGCACTACACGTAGCGGGCGTGCCACAATTTTGAAAAAGAAAACAATAGCTTCTCCTTTCCGGTACCCGCCATCCCTGCCACTAACATGTGCGACATTAGTGAAACTCGATGACTTCACCACTTTCGATCTTGCGATCAGCCGAACGACCACCGACGACATCCGGTCACTCTGCAAACAGCTGTTCGCGGGCACCTTGCTGTTCGTGGTCGTGTTGGCGCGTGGGAACTCATATCAACGGCCCCTAACGCAACACATCGTCCATACCAGCATGATTCGTAGGGCATGGGCCCGCACGACAGACAGGGGGTAGTCAATAATCAGTGCACCCAGATGACACACGCCACAAAGCTGGGTTGTCAGAGTGGCGGATCGCGACAACCGGAAGTAGATGTTGTCTTAAGCAGTGCACCAGCTGTGACGTATGCCATGTGATATGAGGAGGGACACTTAGCTGACTCAACGAGGAGGGGCCAAGCGGTTTCAGAAGAGGGTAGCGTAGGAGAGAGGGAAAGAAGCGATCGTCGCGTTTCGATCATCAAACCCGTGTAACTACGGCGCAGTTTCGAAACATTTTCACGGCTACGTATTCGTTGTAAACTCGAGGACAACTTCCTCATATCAACTACACTTCGACCTCTGGGTGGTTTAGGGGCCCTTTAAGACCATGGATGTTCGTACCTGTCATGAGGAGGTCTCTGCAGGTGACCCTTAAAGGGAGACTAAACTAAATTAACAATTTACGTCCAAGTAAAAGCTTAATGTATGACAACATCTTGAACGCCAATATTATCAACAGCAGTGCTGTACTTACCGAGAAATTATGTAAATGCACAAGAATACATGCGCAGTACTAGAACATTTTCAAAATGATACCGATAACGTTAGGTAAACCGCCTACAAATAATCACTAGTTATCGATCTAGAATCACTAAATAAAGAACTTTTCGTGCATCAAAAGACACAATAAGATGCTGCTTGTTCGTTTCTGTTTAATTCATGTAAAAATAACCGCCGGACGTTAATACCAAGAATGGCGTAAGTGGTTCTAAAATTAAATTTTCGCCTGTAACATTGAACAGGTCATGCGATCTAGTGGGACGCAAATAAATGAAACAGACAATCTCGCAGTCAATGGCAGGGAATTGATCAACGGCCATTGTTGCTGCTGTGGCTCCCGCTGCCCTCTTTCTGTTTACTAGTGTCGGCGACCACGCCATAAAACCGGGCAACGTTGTGCACGGCAACAGTGGCGTAAGTCGAACCGCTTCTTAAGGTGGGTCAAGACCGTGACGCTTCATTAACACATAATTCATGCTGCAAACCTGCTGTTCGTGTGGATGACCGGGCCCTTTCACAATATCTTCCAATCTTCAATCCACTTTCGTCCCACTTCCTTTCCCAAAACACTGCACCAAGCCTTTTATTGGGCTGCAGAAATTAGGTGTCTTCTTCCTCAAATCCCATGCGCATTCCTTTCCAGCAAGAGGGGAGTCGGGGGTTCCATCACCCAGCCTTTGTCATGTGAATTGGAAAGCATTGGTCAGACACACCATGACGGTTCCGGTAAAGGGAATATCTTGAACAGTGTGTGCGCGTTTGCGCGTGTGTCTGTGCACGCGCGTGTGCTGCAAGCTCCAAATTCAACTTGGCTGAATGGAAACACGTACAGCATTACTGCCATGCTTCGACACATACGGAAGTATCAGGGGCTGCAACGACACAGCAAAATATAGCGTGGAAAAAATGCAAAAAGCGTACAAATCACGGCACAATATGAACTATTGTGTCACATTGTGCATTTTCTGAACGAGCCCCCGAATGCAGACTATACAGACTGATACTGCATTTTCAAAAAAATGATAAAATAAGACTTGCTCTCTACAGAAACCTAATCACCATCACAAACAATCGCAAACGTTGTGCCACATTTTCTTATTTATTTGTTATTTCGATTTCTTCAAACCTGATGTATTTATGTCTTATTTTTCGTCATAGAAACACATTCACATTTGGTTATGCCCTTCAGACTATGCTTCTTTGCTTAGTCACATAAACTACACAATGACGTCATTATATTTCAGAACTTCTTACTGTGCGAGTTGGCCAGTTGCATGTCTATGGTATGTATCGTTTCGCATACAATCGGACGAAAGCAAGAAGGAAAGAAGCATAAACGGAAAAATTCAATGTAATGCCCCATTCAACCATCATTGGTTTTCCAATAGACATGTGACCCATGTAGCAATTCTTATTTATGCTTATTTTTGTTCACGATTAAGCTTCCACTAAGCATTGTGTCATTTTGGCTGGAAGGAGGGTTTACTGGGGGCAGGTGCCTTGTGAGGCTTTTATGTATTTTTTTGCCTGATTCCTTGGTAATGTCGTACTCTTTTGCTTCTTGCTTGAAACAATTTGGAACTTTGCCCTCAAATTTCTTTTTTGGCGAAAATATAGTTAAGAAACCGTGCGAAACTTGTACGATCTTTCTTTCTTTACCAGCTGGCTGGAAAGTAGCCAAGCCGGCAGAAAGTAGCCGAAGCGGACATACCTAGTTGCGAGAGATTCGTTGTGTTTGGCAGTTCAACATGGATAAACAGAAAAAAATGGGAAAGACGTCCCGCCTATGACACTCGACATTGCAAACATCCCTAGAACAGCTATGGCCAACGACGTTTTTTCAAGTCCTGCTGGAAACGCTCGTGGTAAATGAGAGCGATTGCTACAGTGTTCACATTTATTGGGTCTTATGCTCTAAGCAAGCAAAAAAGCTTTATTTTGGAAGCAGCTGATGCCTGTCTTTCTGCATTTTAAACGAAACAATTTATTCATGTTCACCCACGGCGAGCTTCTCGGGAACCCTAACAGTGAAAGATTGATTGATTGATATGTGAGGTATAACGTCTAAAAACCAACATATATTTACGAAAGACGCCGTAGTGAAGGGCTCCGGCAATTTCGACCACCTGGGGTTCTTTAACGTGCACCCAAAGTTGAGCACACGGGCCTACAGCATTCCCGCGTCCTTCAGAAATGCAGCTGCCGCAGCCGGGATCAACAGGGAGAGAATGTTTAATGCCAGAATTGTGTGTCAAGTTGTTGATGGCCTCCCGCTAGGTGAGTGAACTGTTGATGGTTGACAGCAGGACCCTCCAAGCAGCTGCGTTGAAAGGACAGCGGCCTCCTCGGTTCAAGGCGTCGCAGTCACCGCCTGCTTCTCCCATTTGGCGCGCACTGCGAAGGCCGTGACTCAGCAGAACTTCATCCATGAAAGGTAGGCTGCATCAAAATGAAAATAAAAAATTCCAAGTCACACATTGCAAATAAATAAATTGTCGCTTAGTTGGGCTTACTGGGTTAGGCTCAATGCAACAAAAGTGCGAAGACATCAGGACTTATCAAGCAGACAATATTGTCATGACTGCTTGGTCTTCTCGGCATGCCAATACAAGTGCAGGTTTTGAAGAGTACCAGTAAGTGATACAAAATTACCCCAATAATGGGCTGGTCGCAAAACTTCACCGTCACACTATGAGAGAGTTACATATGCAACAGAGGCTCCACTCTCTCGCAGAGGACATCGTTCGCTGAGAAAAACGTTTGTCCGGTGCGGGAGGCGCGGTTATAGTTTTGATTCCTCTCGTCCATTTTGTGCGTTATTTTCGAGTTAGCCGAAGTGTCGTTGTGCGACGACCATGCCGAAAACTTGTTGCGGACTAGTGTGCCGTTTAAAAGGGGGTAATAGGGTGGCGTGGCTTTGCCGAGCAACTGAAAGCAGCGCGAAAGATCGAATTGGCAAGGCAGTGGTCGTTCCGACTGTACGTGTATACACGTGTAAGCGCGATGTGCTTTGATACCTCGTACATTTTACAGCCTACGCATCGTGGGAGCCTTGAGCGCCCTCTCCTTGCGCACCTGGTTCCCACAAAGCCGTAGGCAGGCTTAAGTGTCTGGTAACTCCGCAAGACTGGTCGAGTGCGCTTACCTGCAGAGCTACAGATACCACCTAAACAGGGAACCACGTTAGCGCACGAATGAGAAGTGAGAAGTAGCCTGCAAAGGCAGATCTACAGTTGCAGGAGTGCGAGCTTCAGTCGCGGCAAGCAAACTTGAAGGAGCTGGTGGCAATTCAGGGCGGTCACAGCGAAACACTGTAAGCGCACTGTGAGTGACGTCTACCACATCATTACTAATATTTCAACAGCATGGGAAATAAAAGCATGATTACGCGAAAACAGCTTGTCTGCGTCCGCTGTCTTTTTGCGCATTCGTGTTGTTGTTTTTTTCGGTGCTGTTGAAAGATCTTGACGATGAACCACCTCACCCAAAGACCGACGTTAACCGTCTCCCCGTCGGGAAGGAAAAACGCATGCAATGTACTGGGCAAAAATGGTGCCCTATCGACGAAGTATATGATGTTCAATGAGCTTCCTCTGGAGGTTAAATCTGGTAAACAGCGAAATCACCATACTTCCCCTACATCATCCTACAAAGACGTGCCCTATTAGGTGCTGTGAAGGTTTTAGGGCCTTGAACTTCAAGAATAGTATTATTATACTTTTGTTATTATATTATTACTAGTGTAATTATTTTTAACACATTGTGTAATGCTAATAATATTGTTACGGGAAAGAGACTGACTCAGAGGGTAGTCACCGATGTATTTACAGCCAGTTAGGCGAGCAGCGCCAGCCACACAGATTAGCTCGTGACAGTCTGCTTTTTCTTCTTTAGCTTCATGCACTGGCACGTAGCATGACCCCCGGCGGCAGAGGCACCGTCCCGGTGCTTCAAAGGTCGTTATCTGACGCATTATTGTAGGGCTTGATCCGCGAGACATGTACGATATCACTGGGCCACATAGTAGATGATGATGGACAGATGGGGCTGATCTCGTAGCTGACAGGTGTTACTTGGCGCAATATACGGTAGGGTCTCGTGTAATGAGAGAGACGTTTTTCGGATAGGCCCAGCCGATGATGAGGGGAGCAGAGTAAAACGAGAGTACCGGGAGCGAAATGTACGTCTCTATGTTCCGCATCGTACCAACGGCATTGGTTGGTTTGCGCCGCCATCAGCCGAGCGCGAGCGAGCTGACGGGCATGATCGGCTCGCGCAATCGCGTCGCGGGAATACTCGCTGGTGGACGAGGTGTGAGCTGAGATGACTGTAATCAGTGGTAAAGTCGGTTCTCTTTCGTACAATAAGTAGAATGGCGAAAAGCCCGCTGTGTCGTGATGGGATGAATTATACGTGAAAGTTGCGTAGGGTAAGGCAAGGTCCCAGTCTCGGTGGTCGGGCAACACGTACATAGCGAGCATATTTGTTAAAGTGCGGTTAAATCGTTCTGTGAGGCCGTTTGTTTGAGGGTGGTAAGCGGTTGTCAGTGTGTGCTGCGTGGAACAAGAACGCAGAATGTCGGCGATGACTTGGGATAGAAATGTACGGCCACAGTCTGTGACAAGCTGTCTCGGAGCACCGTGAATGAACATAACGTCCCGTAACAAGAAGTCAGTGGCGTCGGTTGCACAGCTGGTCGGTAGAGCTCGCGTAATAGCGTAGCATGTAGCGTAGTCTGTAATAACGGATATCCATTTCTTTCCCAATGTTGATTTGGGAAAAGGACCAAGCAGGTCTAACCCAACACGACAAAATGGTTCCGCGGGTATGTCAATTGGTTGAAGGTGGCCAGCGGGTTGCAGCGAGGGTGTTTTATGACGTTGCCATAGGTCACACGTGGCAACGTACCGGCGTACCAAACGAGCAAGGCCTGGCCAGAAAAAACGGCGCCGGACGCGCTCGTACGTGCGGGATACGCCAAGGTGTCCAGCCGTGGGAGCATGGTGAAGTTCGGTGAGAATGCAGCAGCGCAAATGCTTAGGCACATTGAGAAGGTTGGGCCCATCTAGTCGGAAATTGCGAAGGTATAGCACACCATTTTTAATGACAAAATAGCGGACTGAAGCATCATTTGTGGAGGATTCCATACAGCTGATGTTGTCAAGCAGCTCTGGATCACGCCTGTGTTCTTCCCCAATATTAAGGAAGTTGGACACTGACAAGATAAAGTTTTTTGTGATCTCGTCAGTGTCCTCAGGATCGTTGACAGGGTACCGGGAGAGGCAATTGGCATCACGGTGTAGGCGGCCAGATTTGTAGACCACCGAATAGGAAAACTCTTGCAGGCGCAAAACCCAGTGACCAAGGCAGCCTGATGGATCTTTCAGAGAGTTCAGCCAGCAGAGTGCGTGGTGGTCGGTAACTACCGAAAATGGGCGTCCGTATAGATAAGGTCCAAATTTCACCACCGCCCATACAAGAGTCAAGCACTCACGCTCTGTTATCGAATAGTTACGTTCAGGGGTGGATAGGAGGCGGCTGGCATATGCAATAACGCAATTATGGCCATGTTTTTTCTGAGCCAGCCATGCACCAATGCCATGCCCAATTGCATCTGTACGGATTTCCGTAGGGGCAGCAGGGTTGAAGTGTGCCAGAATCGGAGGGGTAGTGAGAAGAGCGACGAGAGTCGAGAACGCAGAAGCCTTTTCGGAGTCCCACAAAAACGGAACTTCTTTCTTGAGGAGCTGCGTAAGCGGCCTCGCTATGTGCGCAAAATTTTTCACGGAGCGTCGGAAGTAGGAGCATAGTCCGATAAAGCAGCGTACATTCTTCGCAGATCGTGGTACAGGAAAGTTTTTGACTGCGCTGATTTTTGCCGGGTCTGGTTGTACACCGTTCGCGTCTACTAAATGGCCAAGCATTGTGATTTCATGGCGTCCAAAGTGACATTTGGACGAATTGAGCTGCAGGCCAGCGCGACAGAAGATTCCCAGGATGGCTGAGAGGCACTCTATGTGAGTTTCAAATGTTGGTGAAAGGACGATGACGTCGTCCAAGTAGCACAAACAGGTGGACCATTTGAATCCTCCGAGCAAGGAGTCCATCATTCGTTCGAAGGTGGCTGGAGCGTTACAAAAGCCGAAGGGCATGACCTTGAACTAATATAGGCCATCGGGGATGATGAACGCCGTTTTTTCACGGTCCATTTCATCTACCTCTATCTGCCAGTAGCCGGAAAGAAGGTCTATGGGGGAAAAATAGTGGTACCCATATAGGCAATCAAGTGCATCATCTATTCGTGGCAGAGGGTACACGTCTTTTTTGGTAATTTTGTTTAGGTGTCGATAGTCCACACAGAAACGCCATGCACCGTCTTTCTTGTGGACTAGCACTACAGGATAAGCCCAAGGACTGCAGGATGGCTCAATGATGTCCTTGGCGAGCATTTTGTCGACCTCACTTTGGATGATGTGGCGCTCGGCCACCGACACCCGATATGGACGCCTATGAATAGGATGCTCATTACCAGTGTTTATGCGGTGGCTCAGACCGGTAGCTTTCCCGACGGGCGGCCGCTGATGTCAAAAACGTTGATGTAGGACAGCAGAACTCGGTGGAGCTCATCAGTCTGCTGCGGCGTTAAGTTGGAAGCGATCATCGAAGTACTAGCGCTGTCGGAGCAAGTGGCAGATTGATGTTGAGCGTGCGGGTCAGAAGGGGCGGCCATCGCGAAAACATCTACCGCATTGTCTTCTAAGGTGCAGAGCAACACCAAAAAGATCCCTTGTGGTGAAACTTGAGGTGTCGAGCTAAAGTTGACAACTGAAAGGCACGTAGAATTTCCTGCGACGGACAGAATGGTGTGCGGTAATGCAATGCCACGGCTTATGAGAACATCGGTGATAGGGGTCAGAACATAGTCACCGTCGGGAACTCGTGGTATTGAGACGAGCTCTATGTAGGTCAGTGTCTGTGGAGGGAGGCATGCGTGTCCCATTGTGCAGAGGCGACTCGGCCGTTGTTTAGGAGGTTCTGTTGCGGGCAAGTGTAGACGGAGCGTACTGGTCAAACAGTCTATGAGAGCAGAATGCGCGGACAGGAAGTCGAGGCCTAAGATTACGTCGTGAGGCATTTATCAAGGACGGTGAAGAGAACAACTGTGTGTCAATCCGCAACGCTCACACGAGCGGAGCACAATCCAACGATAGATGCTATTCCATCATCCGCAACACGGACGAACTGAGTGGTTGCAGGTGTGAGAACCTTCTTGAGCTTGCGGCGAAAATCACTCGTCATCACGGAAAGTTGGGCGCCGGTGTCGACAAGAGCAGTGACATGTACGCCGTCTACTTGTACGTCTATGAGGTTCTGCTTTGTCGATATTGTCAAAAGAGGATTTTCGGTCAGTCCGAGCAATGCAGCGCCACCTCCGGGGGCTGCAACGCTTAGTTTTTTGTCGGGGAACCTCGTGGGAAGGCGGGAAAAGATGGTCGGCGGGGCTGTGGAGAACGAGCCAGGCGACGCTGGGGGGATGGAGAGCGGGTGTAGCGGCGTTCAGAAGCAGGTTCCTGGGCAAAATGGTCACGGCTGGTCTGATGGCGATAGGCAGGACGTGAATAGAAGGGACGAGAGGACGGTTGTGCAGGAAGACCCCAGCGACTTCTGCAATGGCGAGAAATGTGCCCGATTCTGTGACACGAGAAGCATATCGGCATGTCATCGTGTGTTCGCCATGCGGATGAATTACGGAACGTTAAGGGAGAGCCGATCGGGAAGGGACGTGCAGTCGTGTATCGGGGCTGGTAGTCGTTGCGGGGAGGCGGTGAGATAGAGTGAATCCCCAAGCTGGCGATTTCCTGCCGGACGACTGCTTGAATGAGAGGCAACGTAATTGGCGGAGAGGGGTCAGGGGACGTTGGTCCCACCTTAGCTGGAGCAGCCGCTTCAAGCTACTGCCTGACGATTCACGTCAAGTTGTCACAGGTGTCTGGTGGATGATATGTGTCGAGAGACGAGGACGTCGCAGTGGTGTCCGAGAGGCGCTGGAACTGATAGGAGATGCGTCTGCTTTTAGCTTGTTGGAACCGGCGGCATTCTTGAATGATCGCATCAACAGATGACACATTGTTGAATAACAACAAGTTGTACGCATCATCGTCGGCGATACCCTTTAGGATATGCGCAACTTTTTTCAGTTTCAGACATATTTGCTTCAGCTTGGCGGCATAGTGAAAGGACAGCCTGAATATAACCGATGTAGGGCTCCGTGGAAGATTGTGCGCGAGTCGACAACTCATTTTTCGCAGCTTCACGACGACCAAAGATGTTGCCAAAAAGCTCACGGATCTTTGTCTTGAAGCTGTCCCAGCTTGTTATGTCACGCTCGTGGTTATCAAACTAAACACGAGAGGCTCCGTCGAGATAAAAGATGACGTTTGCGGGCATAAGAGTGAGATCCCACCTGTAAGTTGCGCTGACGCGTTCGTACAGGCGTAGCCACTGGTCGACGTCGGAACCCTCACTGCCCGAGAACATGCCAGAGTCTTTGAGCGCGGGAAGCGCCAGGAAAGTTGTTGCGGGTGCTGGGTTGACAGGTCGGGCAGAAGGGGGAGCGACCGGAGAGGATGTAGCCGAGTCTTGAGTGGTCGTGTTGTAAGCCGCGATGGAGCATCCTCTTCGGAGTTCAATGGCGAGGACGAGGATCGCACAACTCCACCAAATAATTTACGGGAAAGAGACTGACTCAGGGGGGTAGTCACCGATGTATTTACAGCCAGTTAGGCGAGCAGCGCCAGTCACACAGATTAGCTCGTGCCAGTCTATCTGCAGCTTCATGCACTGGGACGTAGCAATATTATTATTTAGGGAAGGGTTTGGTAGAGCCTCCTTCCACCCATATTACGACAATGTATGTCCTCATTTCTCGCCCCCACTTTTAAACACACGGACCCAGAAAAGCCAGCGCTGCAGCCGCCTCGCGAGCCCTCCGCTCCACCAACTTGGCATCTTCGATGTTCATGGTAGGTATAACAGCATCGAAGCCCTCTGAGTAATGTCCGGCAAAAGAGCGAGGAAGCGCACGAGCGAGTGTTTAAAAACAAAATGCAAGAATTTGTAAATAATCATTTGCCTACAATAACCTTAACGAAAAAAAGTCGTCACCTTCGTTGAACTCAACGTTAAAACGCTTGAATAACAAAAAGAAAAGATTATTCCGTGCTCCTTACCTTTCCAATACAAAGTGCGCATGGCAGAAGTATCGCAAAGTAGAAAGGACACTCGCATCTCTTTCTAGCAGAACGAAGCGTGACTTTTATTTGTCGACATTCTCGAACATATTCACAATGACCCGAAGCAGTTCTGGAAGATTCCTAATCACTCGCAGCCACTGTCCCTACACGATGACCAAAACCAGCACATACCTAATTGTGAAACTGCGGAAGCGCTTAACCGCACATTTTCTTTCGTTTTTACTGAAGAAGCTGTTGATAACCTACCCGACTTTCCACCCTGTGCTCATACGCTATGGCTGCTATCACCTTCTACCCGGATGGCATAAAAAAGTGCAATTGGCTCTATAAAGCTTTTGTAATCGGTAGGCATTGATGCCATCAACCCAAATATTCTAAAAAGAGCTAAACATGCTATCAGTGACATGTTATGTCATATCTTTCAACAGTCATTGTCATCAGGTGAAGTACACAATGACTGGAAAGTGGTCAATATTGCCCCAGTACCGAAAAAAGGTCCACCGTCTTCTTGCCGAAGTTACTGCCCTATCTCACTAACCACTGTATTTTGTAAACTAATGGGTCACATATTATAATCACACGCATTTAAGTTTTTGTTACCGGTTAACTTTTTCACTCCAATCAACATAGATTTCACAAAAGTTTTTCTCGCAACACGCAACCAATATTGTACCTAATGACATTCGCTCTAAACTTAATCTAAACGTTCCAGTTCATTTTCTGTTTTTAGATTTCGAAAAGTCTTTCCACAGGGTTCCACATCAGCGACTACTTTTGAAACTTCTTCGCTTGAGCCCTAACTGTTTTGATTTTGAGTGGATTTGTGCATTCTTGATTATTCGGGAGCAGCTTGTTCATGCTAACAATCATTCTTCAATCATAAGCCCTGTTTTGTCTGTAGTGCCCCAAGGAACCATCTTGGGAACTCTTCTTTTTCAAATATTCATCAACGATCTCTCCGCCAAAATCATATCTAACAGACGTCTGTTCGCAGACAATTTTGTCATTTACCGCCCTATTCAAAGAGTTCACGACTGCAATTCACTTCAAAAGGACCTGGATAGGATCACGTCCTGGTGTGGTGCATGGCTTATGTACCTAGACACTACTAAAACACTGCTGGTTTCTTTCACCCGCTGAAAAAATCCGCCTGCACCACATTACGTCACGTGCAACGCTATAATGTTTCCTGTCAACTCATCAAGTACCTCGGCGCCTAATCTCCGGCGATATTTCCTGGTCCTGTCACATTACGAGCATCATTAACCAAACTAGCCGCACATTGGGATACTTTCGATCGAACTTGCGTCTTGCTACCTTCTCGGTCAAATTGTTAGCTTATAAAACACGCGTATGGCCAATGTTAAAATACGAATGCTCCACTTGGGATTCACATCAAACTAACCTTGTTAAAGCGCTTGAAGCAGCTCAAAACTCAGCAGTTCGCTACATCTACTCCGATTTTCTTTTCACAGTAGTCTTAGAAAACTAAAATTCGAAGCACATCTTGATAACTTTGAACTCAGACACCTCCTTGGGTTTAGGTTGTGTGTGTTTCATAAATTTACCATTTCTCTCTTAGCACTTCAATATTCTTGCTTGCTCATCGTCCGTCCTGCCACACGAAACACACCAAAGCGGTCTACCCACCACCGGCGCACACCATGGCTCATCTACGCTCGTTTTTTTGTAAGCACAGCAAGAGACTAGAACCTTCTACCCAAAGATGCTGCGTCCTCTAACACGCAAGCCATGTGAAATCTTGTTAACCTTGTTAAAGCTCTTGATGCAGTTAAAAATCCAACAGATAGCTACATCTATTCAGATTTTTTTCACAGTAGTGTTCAAACTAAAATCCGAAGCACTTTTACTAACTTGCAACTCAGACACCTTGGGTCTAGATTGTGCCTGTTTCACAAATTTTACCATTTTTCTCCTAGCACTTCGTTAATCTTGCCTGCTCATTGTCTGTCCTGCCGCACAAATCACACCAAAGGGATCTACCCAACGCCGGCCCAAACCACGGCGCATCTACGCTTCTTTTTTTGTAAACACAGCAAAAGACCTGAACCTTCTACCCAAAGATGTGTTCAAATCCAACCCAGAAGCCTTGAAGTCGTTCATCGAGTCATTATCACTGAATAACACCCCATTCCTCATGTAAAACACCAACGTAGGGTATTTGAGGTATTAATATATTGTTGCGAGTGACTGTGTTTATTTACAGATGAGGTGAAAAGGCGTTGTGAAATAGCAGCGTACTTCTGAGACAGGCCAAGAACGCTTCCACCCAACCACACAGTCCAGGCGCCGCTCCACTACTCTTCTTCTTCCGCGCCCCGTAGGCTCGCGCATCTTCGTTTCATTTCCCCCGGCGGCAGACGAAGCTCGCCGAGCGAGTCAAATAGGCCTATGATGGTACTGTTTGAGGCGGGCTACGTGAACAACTTGCGTAGTGCGTGAACGCCGGTTATTGGCTGTGACTCGGGCGACAACGTAATTCACGTCACTGAGACGAGTGACTATCACGAATGGGCCGGAATAGTTTGCTAGAAACTTCCGGTACAATCCTTTTCTACGAACAGGAGTCCACAGCCACACGTAGTCACCAGGAGAAAACTCTA
This sequence comes from Rhipicephalus microplus, assembly GCF_043290135.1. Lineage (NCBI taxonomy): Eukaryota > Metazoa > Arthropoda > Arachnida > Ixodida > Ixodidae > Rhipicephalus > Rhipicephalus microplus. Next base: position 25,704,160 of record NC_134705.1, read on the forward strand.
CGGGGATATGCTTGGCATCGTAGCGACTGTTGCTGTGTTCTTGCGAAGACAATGTTCGAAGGCGCGCTAGTTGACGTGCTTCTTCAGCGCGACACAACGTCTGAGCGATGGACAGATCTTCCTGATGCGAGAAAGGTAATAGAGTGTCCAGAAAACTCTGTGGATTTCGTGCGTAAAGCAGAAAGAAGGGTGAATGTCCAGTAACTTCATGCTTGGCGGTGTTATACGCGTAAGTAACAAACGGTAAGACGGCGTCCCAGTTCCTGTGGTCAGCATCAACGTACATCGATAACATATTCGTGAGAGTTCGATTTGTTCTCTCAGTGAGACCGTTAGTTTGCGGATGGTAAGGGGTGGAGTGGCGATAAGAGGAGCCACAGAGGCGCAAAATTTCTTCAACCACATCGGCCATAAATTGTCGTCCACGGTCACTGATGACACCCCGTGGAGCACCGTGACGCAGTATGACCCGTTGTAACAGAAATGAAGAAACAGCGGCTGCTGTGGCCGATGTCAGTGCGTCCGTTTCCGTATAACGCGTTAAATAATCCACGCACACTATAACATATCGGTGGCCCGATGGAGTCTTAGGAAGGGGTCCGAGCAAGTCAATGCCGACTTTTTCAAAAGGGGATGTCGGTGGAGGGATGGGCTGCAAATAACCCGCCGGGGCAGTGGTGGATGGCTTGTGGCGCTGACATATAGCGCAGCTGGTGACGTACTGTTTTGTGGTCTTCCACATTTTTGGCCAGTAGAACCTCTCGCGTAGTCGATGCAGCGTACGTGTGAAACCGAGATGACCGGATGTTATGTCATCGTGCGCAGAACGAAGGACGACCTGGCGCAGGCTTTCCGGCACCACTAGAAGCAACGGGAGGCCATCGGCTGAATAGTTTCTTTTATACAGCAAGCCATTTGAAATTTTAAAGTGCTTGTCGACGGAGTTATGTGCAGCTTCGAGCAAAGGTTTCAGAGTAGGGTCGCGCTGCTGCTCACGTTTGAAGCTGCTGGTATCTGGGAAGTCGGACGAGACAGAAACTAAATAGTCATCAATGTCATTGTCGTCAGCATTGGTGTGTACTGAAGGAAGGCGGGATAAGCAGTCGGCATCAGTGTGACATCGTCCGCTCTTATAGGTAACAGAAAAGCTGTACTCTTGGAGGCGCAACGCCCAACGAGCCAGCCGGCCAGACGGGTCACGAAGTCCCACAAGCCAGCATAGTGAGTGGTGATCGGTCACTATTGTGAACTCGCGGCCATGTAGATACGGTCGGAACTTCTGAATGGCGAAGACGACTGCTAAGCACTCGAGCTCGGTGACGGTGTAGTTCGTCTCTGCTCTGGTCAGTGTCCGACTGACATATGCTACGACGTGCTGGCGACTGTTGCAGAGTTGGACCAGCACAGCACCAACACCTAGCCCACTAGCATCAGTATGAAGTTCAGTAAAAGCATCAGGATCAAAATGCTTTAGGATGGGTCCTGAAGTCAATAAAAACTTCAGCTGTTGAAATGCAGCCTCACATTTGTCATCCCACAAGTACGGCGTGTCTTTATGAAGAAGGGACGTCAGTGGGGAGGCAAGTTGTGCGAAGTTCTTAATAAATCGGCGGAAATATGAGCACAGACCCAGAAAACTTCGCAGGTCCTTCACTGTTCGTGGTGGTTCAAAGTTGCGAACCACTGCGGTCTTCTGTGGGTCTGGTTGCACGCCTTCTTTATCCACGAGAAAGCCTAATACGAGGGCTTGACATTCTCCAAAATGACACTTCTTTGAGTTTAAAACAAGGCCAGCTTCGCGTAAGCATTCAAACACAAGCGACAAGCGGTGGTTATGCTCTTGAAAAGTCTTGCCGTAGATAATCACGTCATCTAAATAGCACATGCAAATTTCCCATTTTAGTCCACGGAGTACTGTATCCATAAATCTCTCGAATGTCGCTGGAGCATTGCACAAACCAAAGGGCATAACGTTGAACTCAAAGAGACCGTCTGGTGTTACGAAGGCCGTCATCTCTTTATCTGAGGGATGCATAGGAATTTGCCAATACCCAGAACGCAAGTCAACGGAAGAAAAATAGGAGGCAGAATGCAGGCAGTCCACGGCGTCATCTATACGTGGCAAAGGGTAGACGTCTTTTTTTGTGATGGCATTTAGGCGACGATAGTCTACGCAGAATCTCCATGAATTATCCTTTTAGATGCGGAGCATCTTATACTCGCGCCTTGTAGTGCGCCGTCCGCGTCGTCCGCGCCGTCCACACCGCTTCTCGAACATTCGACAGCTGACGCGCGCGCATGCGCCGTCGCGCCGTCGCCCACTCTTCCACCATCTGTGCATCCCTTCCTCCTCTACACACCGCGCGCGCTTCACTCCTCCACCATCTGTGCACCCTTCCTCCTCTACACACCGCGTTCGACATCTACAATTCTCCTAATTCTCCAGTGGACGCGCATGTGGCGTCGCGCTTCGAGAACATTCAACAGCTGACAGTGCATGCGCCGTCGTGCTGTATATATACTCAAGGTCGGCGCTCGCTCGCTCAGTTGCCGCTCGTCGGTTGGTTTGTACGGCGCGTCGACGTCCAAGGTCGCGGTGAAATGAATTCCAACGAATCCACAAACACAATGATCGACGTCCCTTCGACCAGCGCCATCCTTTCGCATACGTGTGTACGTGTTCACTCATTTAACACCCCCTCCTACAACCACGTTAACCAATTTAGCCATCGACCCAAGTAAGTCGCAATTTAACACCCCATTTCACAACCACGTTAACCAATTTAGCCATCGACCCAAGTAAGTCGCACTTTAACACCCCGTTAACCAATTATATGGTCCGCATCCTCCTCAGTGTTCCCCCGAGGGAAGCTGCGGGCAATTTTTTTTCCTCACTAGAATGACAGGAGCTGCCCATGGACTACACGATTCTTGTATGACGCCTTTCTTTAGCATGTCTTCAACTTGCTCAGCGATGACTTTCCTTTCGGAAGGCGAGACACGATAGGGCTTCTGGCGTATTGGTGGTGCTTGGCCTGTATAGATACGGTGTTGCGTACGTGAAGACGGTGGCGTAACGGTAGACGTCTCGTCTTGGGCAAAGTCAAAGACTGAGGCGTAGCGTGTGATCACTTCCTGCAGCAGCGACCGTTCAGTTGATGGAAGTGACTTGTTGATCATACGGTCAATGCTGGCAGAATAGTCGCGGTACGAGTTGGCGTGGGGTTTCTTTACATCCACCGACAGTTGGAGTGACCGTATGGTAAGAGTACTTTGCTCTTGAAAGCTTGCCAATTTAAGTCCTGCAGGCAGATGTATGGGCTGCGCGGAAACGTTCACAGTCCACAAATCGGCACAACCATCGACGATGAGCACGAGGCAACGAGGCACAATAACGTTTTTCTTAAGGGCATTACTGAAGTTCGGCTCGGCTAAACCATAGTAAGAACCCGCACAAGTACGCGAAGAGTTTACACGCACAAACATTGCGGTATGTGGGGCCAAGCAGACGTCTTCAGACACGGAAAACACTTCCAAGCAGTCATCAACGGTATCTTTTGTCAATGGAGGCGGCAACACGGGACGAAAAATAATCCCACCACTACCACAATCTAGAGTTGCACCACATCCCCGCAAAAAATCTATACCTAGAATGACGTCATGGGTCGCTCGTGCAAGCACCGTTATTTCCACTCGAAATGTTTGATTTCCTATAGAAAGTAAAACAGAACAAACTCCAACCGGGCTCAACGTTTCTCCCCCTACGCCGCGGAACGTAGCACTCCGATTCCAAGCAAACATTACTTTCGTCCCTAGGCGATTTTTAAAAGACATGCTCATTATGGAAACGGCAGCACCGGTATCAACTAGTGCAACAGTACTCACATTGTCTACAAAAACACTCACTTTGTTCTCAACCATTACAACACAAGGGGGTCTTGCGGAAGATGATTTTGCGGCCTCGCCCCCATTGGTCGCACCAGTTAGTTTCCCAGTGGTGGTGGCGTCCCCGAGCGGCGACGCGGAGACGGGGATCGCTGTTGGCGTGCTGGTGGTGGGGTAACGCTGCGGTCGGAGCAAGGCGAGTCAGCACGTGCTGCGTGTTGCTGTTGGAAAGAGCCCTGAAATGGTCGAGACTCGCCAGCAGGTACATAGGGCGTGTACACGTTGAAACGTGGAGCTCGCTGCTGGCGACGGTAGCAGTACCTAGCGATGTGTACAGGTAGCCCGCAGTTGTAGCAAGTACGGGTGTCGCGTCTAGTCGTCCCCGGCGGAGTAAACCTCGTCGGTTGATAAAAGCCGGGCGATGGTGGTCGAGGAGTGAATCGCTGTGACGCAGCTTGCCTGCGTTCCTGGTTTCCGAGTGGTCGTTCACTCCTCCGTTCGAACCGATCGGTGTAATTCGGGCGAGGCTCAAAGTAGCTCTGTCGCATCCGAGGTACCAGTGGTTCACGGGGCCGTTGGTCGAATGAACACTGATGGCAGACACCAGCGGTGTCCACAGCTTGCAGTTGAGCAAGTTCTTTCTTAACCACTCGTCTTATAACAGAAGAGATCTCGTCCTGCGATGGAAGGTTGACACTTGCAATCGTGGGCACGTTGTCAAGACGTCCAAATTTTGGTAGGACTCTCCTCCTCTTTAGGGTTTCAAACGCTCGGCAGTGTCTCCTTAGGTCGGAAGGTGTGTGTAAGTCTTCCTTAGTGATAAGGAAATTGTACACGTCTTCCGCGATTCCCTTGAGGAGATGACCTACCTTATCTTCGTCACACATGGTCGCACTCACGATTACGCAAAGCTTCAAGACGGCCTCGATGTAGGTGGTGCATGTTTCGCCAGGTAACTGAGCTCTGCGTGAAAGCGTTTGCTCTGCCTGCTTGACCTTAGCTGTTGAGTCACCAAAACACCTCTTCAGCTCGTCCACGAAAATGTCCCATGTGGTCAATGCACTCTCATGGTTGTCAAACCAAAGAGACGCGGTGCCGACGAGAAAAAACACCACGTTCTCGAGCTGCTTAGCCGTGCTCCAGCGGTTGCTGCGACTCACTCTTTGGTAGTGCTTGAGCCAGTCGTCAACATCGTCATCCGGCTGCCCCGAAAAGGTCCTCGGCTGATGTTCCGGCATGCTGCAGCGATCTTGTCCTGGCGGGTGAGCGTGTTGCTCATCAGCAACGAGGTTGTTATGGCCTGCTCCCGCGTTCTCCATGTCTGGTAGCTGCGGTGGCAAGCCTGCCAAGCGTCTGCTCCGTCGTAAAATCGGTAGAGCTGGGTCGTCCAGGTCGATTTACCCAGCACCTCCACCAAACTGTTGCGAGTGACTGTGTTTATTTACAGATGAGGTGAAAAGGCGTTGTGAAATAGCAGCGTACTTCTGAGACAGGCCAAGAACGCTTCCACCCAACCACACAGTCCAGACGCCGCTCCACTACTCTTCTTCTTCTTCCGCGCCCCGTAGGCTCGCGCATCTTCGTTTCAATATAAATAAACATTACTGGTGTGGTTTCATCAAACTACAGCACGCGCCGAGAGTCAAGCGAGCATCGCCTAAGCAGCAGCGCGCCATCTTGAAAGGTAGAGCGCTGCTGCGCCCCTAGTGGGAGCAATGGGCACTAGTGCACACATTGGTACAAAGACAGAAGACAACCTCCCAGCAAAAAGAGCAAGCTTCTAAGAAGGCCTCGCGTTATGTTTGTCATAATATATGGTGCGCGGGGTTAAAGTATACAAAAAACAAAACAGTGCGCCGTGCGGTGGTGGCTTGTGTGTCGATCCTTTTGAATGTGTGCGCCGTGCGGGGGCGAATCGCGTATGTGCCGTGCGGTGGCGAAGAGGACGGCGATCGTGTGCGCGGCGTGCCTCGAGACAGTGTGACCAGTGCGTGGGCCGTGCGCGAGGGTCGGAATTTCGAAGCATGGCTATCCTTCGCTGGACGTCCGGTCCATGGGAGAACCCGGAGCTCTACCTCCTGCTGCCTCGACTTAGAGCGCTCGCGCCTGTTCCACTACGAGAAGATCGGGCCAGGGAACGTGCACGTGACCGGGCCAAGGCCTTGACGCTGTGTGCAGACGGGCACACTCAGGGTTCGGCCCACGAGCACGCACAGGCCGAGGGCGTCCACCGTAGAGCGGGTCCCTTGGGCGCAGCATCCCGGCATCAACTGCCGCGGAGTGGACCTCCGGGACTTCACGCGGCCAGACAAAGAACCGAGCTACGGCATCGGACAGACGGTCTACGTACGACGTCTTCGACTCGGCGACCTCATCGGCTCCGACAAAAAAACTGTACGCTATTGCTTGACTATTTCGCGCAGCACCCCTTATGTCAAATGTAACTTTTACTATAAGTTGAGTTCTGTCGTGTGTGTAAAGATGTCCTACGTGTGTTTGTCCACTTTCGTGCTGCATCATTCTTTCTGGAGCGAATCCTGAACCCAAACATAACATCACATAGTTTCTGTTTACGCTAACGGTGGTTCCTGACGCTCGATCTTCGCGACTCCGGCTAGATATAGAACGAGGCGCAAAATGGTAGGGCTCTCTCTACTGCAAAAAATTTCACTGGACTATTTTGTATATTTTGTATCAATGACATGCCGCCATGATGCCTGTGTACG